>NC_072784.1:29825393-30035158 GCF_022539595.1 Amphiprion ocellaris
TGACTTTGTGTTACTGATCTGGGATACGCTCCCCTGTGGACTCCCCAAATGGCAGTAAAGAAGATGATGCAACAGGACATAAGTGGGTTTCACATGTTTACCGACTCTGCTGAGGGATCGCTTAAGGGCAAAAGACCCCAAAACATACAGTTTGCTTTGTCACGCAGTGGCGATTTTTTTTTTTTTTTTTTTTTTGTAGTTTGCTCTTGACTCAACACATTCTATAAAGGTAGAAGAGTTCCGTACGCAACACAAATAATAAATCTCTGTTGCAGTGTCTACAAATTCTCCATCCTAAAACAGTGACATGGTCAACTCTGAAGCACGGCAATCATCCACTACCCTTAAAGTCCTTCATAAGTCATTGATTTAACCATATAGTCATATATGGTTAAATCAATGTCATAATGGCCTTTAGACAGGCAGAAATCTGACCTTCTTCCAACTACAATAAGTATGAGAAGATCAGAGAGAATCCTCAGAACTGATGCTTGCATGTACTGCTGCTCTGTCGGAGTCACTTCTCCTGATATCAGTAAACCTTACTCTCAACCTAAGCCATCTGATTCTCCAGTGTGTCTCTCTGTCAGCCTCAACATAGCTGAAAGCTAATTTCTGTGTATCAAAGTTGAATTTGTTTTTTCAATAAAAATGATCCCTGCATGACTTTAAATGGCTTAAATGTACTGCATTGCTTCCTCTAGAACACAAAGACACGGCCCAACTCTGCAAAGTGTAAAAATGACAGAGAAGACATTAACTGCAAACTGTAAATTTGTAAAACCAACTTTAACTAAGGTAGAGCAACTTCAACTCATTTATAGAAACTTTAACTAGTGTAGAGCAACTTTAACTCACTTTTGAGCAACTTTATATAAAATAGAGCAACTGCAACTCTTTAGGAGCAACTTGAAATAATATAGAGCAACTTTAACTGGTTTAAAGCAACTTTAATTCATGTACACTACTGTTCAAAAATTTGCTGTCACTTAGAAATGTCCTTATTTTTGAAAGAAAAGCAACTTTTTCAATGAAGATAATATTAAATTAATCAGAAATACAGTCTAGACATTGTTAATGTGGTAAATGACTATTGTAGCTGGAAACAGTTGATTTTTAATGGAATATCTCCATAGGGGTACAGAGGAACATTTCCAGCAACCATCACTCCTGTGTTCTAATGCTACATTGTGTTAGCTAATGGTGTTGAAAGGCTCATTGATGATTAGAAAACCCTTGTGCAGTTATGTTAGCACATGGATAAAAGTGGGAGTTTTCATGGAAGACATGAAATTGTCTGGGTGACCCTAAACTTTTGAACGGTAGTGTACATGTTTTTCTGCATGTGTGCAGGTCTGTGAGGTCTCATGTAACAAATATGTGGAATTTAACCAGAGCAGACGGCTGGTGGCCTCAATTAAGCAGCTAACAAAAGAATGACAAACGCAGGGTGGAAAGAATCCGCTCTGTTTGCATTCAACTTCCTTTGCTTATCACAGAAACCCGTTTTAATGCCTTTGCACTTGAAGATGTAGGAGAAAGTGATTTATCGTCGCTGCAGCTCCTCATTCATAATGCATAGTGCTAACATGAGAGTAACAATTGCCGAAAATCACATAGGAAGGTTAAATGAACACCTTGTCCAGAGCCATGATAGCAGCAGAGCAGAGGAGGACAGGCCACTCAGAGGCTCATATTTCAGCAGGGTTATTGCTGAGCTCAGTTGCAGTGGTAATATGCTGTCATATTAGCTCTGTGGATGTCAGAATGTGATGCCTCACAGGCTGAATCTCCCCCAGCAGGGCTGAAGCCAGATCGCTGCTCAACCAAACAAAAGTAATGCGTATGAGTGAATAGTGATGATATTGTTAGCGAGGCGTCACTTCCAGTGTTTTGGACATTGCCTTCAGGAAAGTCTTAGAGTCACAGTATTTCTGCCTCGGACGCCGTGGAAAGAAAATCCAAATCAGGGGTGTCAAAACTTGCGGCCTGTGGGCCAAAACTGGCCCACCAGACTACCAATCCGGTCAACTTCGTAAAGTGTAAATATTACAGAGAAGACATTAACTACGAATTGTAAATTAGTAAAGCTTTAAATTTAAAATAATTTCTTGACCATGACAAGTTGTTTTGATCCTGTTCCGTCTTCAAAACAGTGAACTTTAACAAACAAGAGAGTTCTGTAAGGTTCCTGTTTTAAACAAACTGTTGGCTTATTTCAGCTGCCTGAACTAAATGTTGTTATTGCAGCCATGATGATGAAGGTCTGTGAGGAAATGCAAACAACAATTTCCCACCTGATTACTGATTGTAACCCAAGTCAGGATATTTCACAAACTTTCACCACATTCTGACATCCATCCATCCATCATCTGCTTTATTTTGAAGATCAGGGGTGTCAAACTCATCTTAGTTCAGGTCCACATTCAGCCCAGTTTCATCCCAAGTCATCCAGACCAGTAAAATCACAGCATATAACCTATAAATAACCACAACTCCACATTTTTCCTTTGTTTTAGTGTAAAAAAGTACATTCTGGAAATATTCACATTTAAGGAATTATATTTTTTACAAAACATTATGAACAACCTGAAAAATATATGAAATTTCAACAACATTATGCCTCATTTTATCATTTACATATTAAAACTTACAGATCACAGAGTGTCTGCAAAGACACAAAACATTTAGTCACACACATAGTCACAGCTATCTGGAACAGAATGATAAAGTATTTTACTTTATGATCAAAATGACAAAAAAGAGAAAAAAAGACAAAAAACAAGACAAAATACTACAAAAATAAGACACAAAACGACAAAAGCGAGAAACAAAATGACAAAAAATGAGACAAATGACACAAAACAAAACAAAAAAGAGACAAAAAATTCGACAAAAAAGTCACGAAGTGACAAAAAATGGACAAGTGACAAAAATGAGACAAAAAATTACACAAATTACACAAACAAGACAGAAAATGACAAACGAGAAACAAAATGACAAAAAGTAGACAACACAAGCGAGACAAAAAGGAAACACAAAACGACAAAAACATGAGACAAACAATAAAAGCCAGACAAAAAAAGACAGAAAAGACAAAAACAAGACAAAATATTACAAAAAAATGAGACACAAAATGAAAAGAACAATGACCAATCTAGCATTTTACTTTATGATCAAACAACTTGTCATGGTCTAGAAATTATTTTAAATTTATAGTTTTACAAATTTACAAATTGCAGTTATGTCTTCTCTGTAATTTTTACACTTTACAAAGTCGTCCCTCAGGCTGCATTGGACCCTCTGGACACCCCTGGTGTAGAGGGTCAGGACAGGTTGGACAGGTCTCTGGTTTATCACAGGACTATCACAGACAGACAGATAATCATGCACGCTCTCGGCAAATTTAGAATCACCAGTTAACCTCAGCGTGTCTTTAAACTGTGGGAGGAAGCTGCAGCATCCAGTGAAAACACAGACAGTTACGGGAAGAACTTGCAAACTCCTCTCAATCCTGATTTCAAATGGTTTTGGAAGACTCATGGTGTTCTCCTGCCATAAGGGCATCAAATGGGAAAATGCACACATATTATATCACTAATTAATGATTTTTTCATATATTTCAAGTTTCATGTTCTGGTTGCTCAGTTTAGATGTTTGTTGTGCAAAAGTGGAACCATAAATATTTCACAAAAATGGAGAACATTTAACCTGAGTTTAACCCAGATAAATGTGGGTTGAGGTAGAATTATCCGTGCATCCATCCATTATCTATACAGCGCTTAATCCTCATTAGGGTCACAGGGGGCTGAAGTCTATCCCAGCTGACTTAGGGTGAAGGTTCACCTGGACAGGTAACAGTCTGTTGCAGGGCTACACATAGAGACAAACAATCACACTCACCTTCACACCTACGGGCAATTTAGAATCACAAAAGTAACCTCAGCAAATTTTTGGACTGTGGGAGGAAGCTGGAGAACCTGGAGAAAACCCAGTCATGCACAGGGAGAACATGCAAACTCCATGCAGAAAGATCCCGGGAATGCCGGGACGAGAACCAGGGATCTTCTAGCTGCAAGGTGACAGTACTAACCACTACGGCACTGTGCAGCCTGAGGTAGAATTAATATTTTTGAATTAAAAAAAAAAAAAAAATATTAGATTAAAATAAAAAAATACAAGAAACAACTTCTAATAAAGAAAACACTAAGATAAAACACAACAAATAAAACAAGTGATAATACAAAAACTATGTAAAAAAGTGAGAAAATGTAAGCTTTAACCTAGCTGAGTGTGGGTCAAGGTAATGTTTGTTTTGCTATTTAAAAAAAATGGATTCAAATAAATAATAAATACTACAAGGGACAACTTAGAATGAAGAAAAACTGAGATGAAATACTGGAAACAGAACAAAGGATAATAAAAAAATTATGCAAAAAGTGGGAAAATTTAACAAGGTAAGTCAAGGTAAATAAAATAGTTTTTGAATAAAATAAATAAAATAAATACTACAAAAAACAAGTTATGATAAAGAAAAACTGAGATAAAATATTTGAAATAAAACAAAAGATAATAAAAACAAATGTAACTTAGCTTCGACCTAGCTGAGTGTGGGTCAAGGTACATTTTTGTTGTTAAATTTTTTAAAAATTAATTATTGAATTAAAATAAATAAAAGAAATAATAGAAGAAACAACTTCATATAAAGACTAAAAAAACTAAGATAAATTATTTCAAATAAAACAAATGATAATAAAAAGTAGGCAAAAAAGTTAGAAAAATGTAATAATGCAGCTTTAAACTAGCCGAGTGTTGGTCAAGGTAAATTTTAGTTTTTAGATTTTTTAAAATTAATTATTGGATTTAAACAAACAAAAATAATAAAAAATATGCAAAAAATATAGACACTGTAACTCAGTTTTACCCGAACTGAGTGTGGGTTAAGGTAATGTTTGTTTTTTCAATTATTTAAAAAAATTACATTAAAATTAATTAAAAATGCTACACCAGACAAATTGAAATAAAGAAAAAATTCAGATGAAATACTGCAAATAAAACAAATGATAATGAAACAATTATGCAAAAAAGTGAGAAAATTCAACAAGGTAAATCAAGGTAAATAAAAAAATAATGCATTAAAATAAAAGAAAAAATACTAGAAGAAATACTTATAAAGAAAAAACTGAGATAAAAGACTAGAAATAAAACAAATGATAATAAAAAAAAAGAACCAAAATTTCATTATGCTGCTTTAAACTAGCTGAGTGTTGGTCAAGGTAAATTTTTGAGTCCCATCAGCATCATCAGGGGTGAGTTTAACTTCTGGCTTCCATATGGATCTGAGTGATGTTTCCTTGGATTAAAGTGCTCCAGGTGGACGGACCAACCACCTGACAGACTGACAGACCAACAAACATCCACTAAATATGCCCTCACATGAACACCTTTGGACTCCCTGCTGGGCTGAGATAACCTGGACATGGCTCCACCAGCAGCGCCAGGTTAGTGTGACACGCAGCGGGTCGCCACGGCAACCCAGACAACGTCGTGCTATGATGACGTGGCGTCCTCTCCGCTGATGTAAGTGCAGGACATGTCTGCAGCGGGGCCGCCGGCGGCTCTCACTTCCTCCTCCTGGCTCATTTAACAGGCCGTTTGGTTACACAAGAGTTTGGCATGACTCTCATCCAACCGCTGCGTCCCTCGTGGGCCACATCCTGTTACCGCTCTGCTCCCACTCGCTTGTTGACACATAGGTCATTGCAGGGCGTTGGCTGAAATTCAGACATAAAAAGACATGACAGACACACGAATATAAGGACGCACACACACCGAGCAGCGGGCAGCGTTCCTCTGCTCATTACCAGAGTGTGTGCGACGGCGCTCCTGCTTATGGGATCTGTTGTGTTTGGCCACGACTTTTCATCCTGGAAGCCCATAATTAGACAGCACCGGATGCTGCCAAGGAAGGACGGGGTTAAGGAGTGGGAGCGAGTGGCCTGTTTTGCTCGGCGGTTTTTGCGCGACGAGTGTTGTTGAGGCTTAATTACAGGAGCGACACCCCCGCTGGACCCCGATGACACATTTCCAGTGATTAGAGGAAATGATCGGTATTGATTGGGAGAGGAGAGGAAGAGTCATGTTTAATTGCATTAGAATAATTGCCTATTGATGGCTGACTGGAGCCCCGTCCCTGATGAGGAGGCTGCAGCGTGTCAGGTGTGTTTACGCCACACTGCTCAGAAAGTTAACTCAGGAGAGTTTGGAAACTAGCACAGATGTTGCACAATATTTATGCATCCATGTCCCATGTAATCCTCCTCCATGCACCAGGTTAGCTTTCTCCAAACCCAGTTTGAGTACAATCGATATATTTCCTAGAGATCTTTAGGTCACTTCAGGTTAATGTCAATTGGTATTTGAGGTTGCAATGTCAGGCCTGGTTTTGCTGTTCATTTTGCTTGAGAAATATCAAGAAAAACACACGATGACTTGCACAATCTAATGAGTCTGACGTTGCTCACGATATTCATCATCTCACATCAGAACACCTGAATCACTGGTTCTACTTCAGAGACATGATGAAGAAAAAAAACTCACTAAAACAGGACAATTTTTTCAGTAGATTGAAGTCACAGATGATGTTTTTTGTATCTTAATCATCCTTTTTCACTTTCTGCAGTGTTTGGAAACTATATTCACATTTCCTAGCACAGATGTTGCACAATATTTATGTCCTGTTTTGCATCCCTGTCCCATGCAGTCCTCCACCATGCACAAGCTTTCTCCAAATCCAGCCAATTAGACGTAAATTTGAGTATAATCGATACACTTCCTGGAGACCTTCAGGTCACCTCGGGTTAATGTTGAAAGGTATTTCAGGTTGCAATGTCAGGCCTGGTTCTGCGGTTCATTCTGCTTGAGAATTATCAAGAAAAATATACCCTAACTTTTACAGTCTGCTGACTCTGACGTTGCTCGTGATGTTTATCATCTCACATCTGAACACCTGAATCACTGGTTCTACTTCAGAGACACTAGATTTTTTGTGTGGGACGAGATGTTGATATCCCTGCTTGCATACATGAGACACCTGAGACTCTGTGGGTGGGTTGATTGGGTGAGGGCATCCTCTGGGTTATCAAGTGGGCTCCCTCCTTCATCTGTGTTTCGCTAATAGGCCCATGACGCCTCCAGAGGGTTCAGCAGTGAATCCCAGCATCCCAGGTTCACTCCCTAGATGCCGTCTACTCACCTGAAGGCCCAGGTGGAGTCCTTTCTCTTCATCCACAGCCACTGACTTCCCTTTTCAGCAGCTCTGGAGAGGTCCTTCATTGCCTGCTGGTGGGCTTTCCCTCCTATCTCCCGGAGAAGCCTAGATGTCGAGGTGGCTACAAAGCCTCTGCAGCCTACTTCTACTGGTCGGATCCTCACCTTCCAGTCTGACTGTTTTGCATCGGTGGCAAGCTCAATATACTTCAGCTTCTTGTGCTCATAGGCCTCCTCTACTGAGCTCTCCCAGGGCACTGTGAGCTCCATGATGTAGACGTACCGACACGAAGCTGACCATAGCACCAGGTCTGGTCACAGGTTGGTGGATGTGATCTCATGTGGGAAGCAGAGCTTTTGGTCCAGGTCTACCAGCATCCTCCAGTAGGATGGAAAATACACTAAAACAGGGCTGTTTAAGGGGAATTCATTAATAGATGATGTTTTCTGTATGTTAATCGTCCGTTTTCACTTTCTGCAGTGTTTGGAAACTATATTCACATTTCCTAGCACAGATGTTGCACAATATTTATGTCCTGTTTTGCATCCCTGTCCCATGCAATCCTCCCCCATGCACAAGCTTTCTCCAGATCCAACCAATTAAGTAGGAATTTGAGTGTAATTGATATACTTCCCGGAGACCTTTGGGTCACCACAGGTTAATGTCAGTAGGTGTTTGAGGTTGCAATATCAGGCCAGGTTCTACACTTCATTCTGCTTGAGAAATATCCAGAAAAACATCCGATAACTTGTACAATCTGCTGAGTCTGATGTTGCATTGGTTGGATTTGTTAATGTTCCAAATCCAACCAATTAGATGTGACTTTGAGTATCACTGATATATTTCCTGGCAACCTTTGCAAAGGTACTGAACACTTGAATCACTGGTTCTACTTCAGAGATATAAGAGGATGAAAAAAACACCAGAATAGGGCAATTTTTTGAAGAGTTTTTTCAGTCACAGATTGTGTTTTTTGTACGTTAATCGTCCTGTTTCACTCTCTGCAGTGTTTGGGTCCTCATCTCTCCGTGGTCGTGTTCTGAACAAACCCAGACAGCCTTGATCTGCAGCCAGGGACGGTGGCTTCGGGGGCAGGCAAGGCCGCAGAAAGTTGCCCTGCTCTCGGGTCACTGTGGTCTGGAAGCCAACATGGGAACGCTGAGTAAACAAGTGGTTTCAGTCAGGGGGTTGCTCAGGGCAGCAAGGGCGTGTGTTCGCAGGGGTATGTTCGTCAGTGCCAAGTCTTAAAAATGTGCATGTGCCTCCAGCGTTCTGTCTCCTGGAGCCTTTTAGAAAACTGCTTTCAACTGAGGGCAAATGTTTGTATGCTGAGATGAAAAATCCACTGCTAGAGAGAGTCTGTACACACTGGAGCACATCTCATCAATATCATTTTATAGCTCTGCTGCCGCTGTCAGGCTTTGGTTTACCCTCAGAAGATATTACTATATTAAACTGTTCGTCATGTATATTCATGCTTGTACTTCACAATAGCAACAGACAATCAGCAAATTAACATGCAATGCAAACAGGCAGAGTGATTTTGATATAATCAGCTTAAGTGCGACGCTGCCAACTCCAGGAATTACTATATGAAGGCTTATTTGCATAATGGCTGTCCTCAAACAAATGTAATCATTTTAGATTATGTCAATCTAAATCATAAACATGATGAAAAACGCGGCACGTGTCTCCGTTGTTAAATGAAAATTACACCCCGAGATACGTTCGTGATGCTACATGTCATCGGCGTGACAGGAAGTGATGAGTAAAAGCTTTCACTTTCCATCACGCCGTCTTCACGGCCGACACTGCTGAGCTAGATTTGTCACTTTGCATTTTGGGTCTGTGGTGTTCATGTTTAAAATCTGTTGGACAGGTTTCTTTAGAATCACGTTTCACAGAAAAAAAATGTGACAAGAAACAACTTGAGATGAAGAAAAATACTATAAATAAAAAAATCATTTTCAGATTTTGCTCTAAAGCCAGGGTGTCAAAGTCATTTTAGTTCAGGGGCCACATTCAGGACCAGTAAAATCACAGCACAATAACCTATAAATAACCACAACTCCAAATATTTCCTTTGTTTTACTGCAAAAAAGTACATTCTGAAAATGTTCACATGTAAAGAATTATCTTTTTACAAAACATCATGAACAAACTGAAATTTCTTAAGCAAAATAAATTCTATTTCAACAACATTCAGCCTCAGAGTGTCTACAAAGGAACAAAACATGTAGTCACAGCTATCTGGAACTGAATGATATTGTGTTTTACTTTAAAAAAGAAACAACCAAAAAACCCCAACAAAACCAAGACAAAATATTACAAAAATGAGACACAAAATGACAGAAAATGGGACAAATGACACAAAAGAAAACAGAAAGAGACAAAATTTTAGACAAAAATTTACAAGGCGACAAAAATGGAAAAAACAAGACCAAAAATGACAAAAGCGTGAAAAAAAACGACAAAAATGGCATACAAAACAATGAGTAAAGCAAAACAAAAAATGACTAAAACAAGACAAAAAATACAAGCGAGACAAAAAGGAAACATGAAACGATAAAAACATGAGACAAATGAAAGTCAGACAAAAAAACAAAGAACAACAAAAACAAGACAAAATATTACAAAAATGAGACACCAAATGACAAAAGTGAGAAACAAAATGACAAAAAAATGAAACAAGCGACATGAAACAAAACAAAAATGAGACAAAAAATTTGACAAAAAAGTTACAAAGTAACAAAAAAATGGACAAATTACACAAAAAATGACACAAACGAGACGAAAAATGACAGAAGCTGGAAACAAAACAACAAAAACGACAAACAAAACAATGAATAAATCAAAACACAAAATGACAAAAATAAGACAAAAAACACATGAGACAAAAAGAAACATAAAACGAAAAAAAGAGAAACAAAACAACAAAAATGTGTGAAAAAAACCAACAAAAGTCAGACAAAAAAAGACAGAAAACAAGACAAAATATTACAAAAATGAGACACAAAATGACAAAAGAACAACGAACAATCTAGTATTTTACTTTATGATCAAAACAACTCTGTCGTCCCACGGTCGGATTGGACCCTCTGGAGGGCCGCTTTTGGCCCGCAGGCCGCATGTTTGACACCCCTGCTCTAAATGCATCAAACAAAGAGTTCCAGTCCTCCTTCCTTTTAGCATTTGGTCAGCTGTGAAGTAAATATCAAGGTCTGGCAGCCTAAATGTCCCATGCCAACTTCTCCTCAGCTTATCTCTTGTTTTTATTAGGATATAGATCTCAGAGGACTGCAGCAAAATGTTAAGCAAATATCCAACCTCCTCCTGAGCTGATCTGTCCATCTGCTGTGAAAATTCCTCCTAAAAATGGAAGTCAAGTTCCTCTTTCAAAGGTAAAGAAAGCAGATCATTTGGATTAATAAGGTGTGTTTGCACTGCGATGTCAGAAGCCTGCAACTCTAAACAGGAAAACAGAAAGAAACAGTAAATGAGCTGCATTTTTCTGTACTTAAAACACAGACACTCCAGAAAACGGAGCAATCGGGGATCAAACCCTACAATTAGTAGAAACGCACTTTACCACCACAGCACAGCAGTTAACCAACACTTATAGAATTAGATCATATTCTTCCACTTATGTTTATATTTTTAGGTCATTTTTTTCTACTTATATTTATAGTTTTAGGACTTTTTTTTACTTATACTTGTATTTTTGGGTCATATGTTTCTGCTTATGTTCATATTTTGAGGTCATATTTTTCCACTTATGTTTATATTTTGTATTGTTCATATTTTTCTACTTATATTTATATTTTTAGGACATGTTTTTAAGTTATATTTATGTTTTTAGATCATATTTTTCCATTTATGTTTATATTTTTTAGATCATAGTTTTCTACTTATATTTTTAGATCATTCTTTTCTACTTATGTTTATATTTTTAGATCATATTTTTCTACTTATGTTTATATTTTTTAGATCATATTGTTCTACTTATATTTTTAGACAATGTTTTCTACTTATGTTCATATTTTTCAGTCATATTTTTGGTAATATTTTTCTACTTATGTTTGTATTTTTAGATCATATTTTTCTACTTATGTTTATATATTTCAGACTTTTTTTTAACTTATATTTATATTTTTAGATCATTCTTTTCTACTTATGTTTATATTTTTATATCTTTTTTTTACTTATGTTTATATTTTTACATCATATTTTTCTAGTTATGTGTATAGTTTTAGGTCATATTTTTGTACTTATGTTTATATGTTTAGGTCATATTTTTCTACTTCTATTTTTAGGTCATTTTTTGAAGTAGAAGCACACTTTACCACCACAGCAGCCCAATTAACCAACATTTATGATTAATAATATATTAGTGGAATTATGAACGACACATTGCAGGATTAATTACTGGAGCATGAGGACATGTAATAATAGTTTAGTTGAACTTATGTTGAGTAACATTTTGTATTTAATTGACTTTGATTGGAAAACATTCTTTAAGGCTGTACACATCCTCCGTTATTATCGCTATTTTCATTATTCATTGTTATATTTAATTTGCGGAGACTTTCACAGCTCCTGAGTATGTAATTAACCCCGAGCTCATTGTCTTTCTCCATTTCTCTCCTGCAAACGTTACGAGCAATTGAACAAGAAATCTCCAGCGCTTTAATTGCAAACCTAATTTCAGCTTCTAGTCACAACTGTGAGCGTGTTCTATTAACACAAATACATTAAAATATTCAGGGATCAGATGTCTGGAACGCTTTATAAATGTGTTGCGTGATATAAATATGAATGGTCACACATGCAATAACAGTATTTTATCAACTTAAGCACATTTTATAACAGTTTCAACCACTGAGGAAAACATGAATATGCATTTATTTAATATTTACGATGCATTTCTATATATTTCGCTTTAAAACAGACGGAAGAAAGATGTTAATATTGCAAAAATCAACTTTCGTTTTACTCTTTTTGTGCAATATTTCATTTTCATCAATTTTTTCAGGTGCAATATTGACTTTTCCATGTGTAATATTACTTATTTTCTCAGTATAATTACCAGCATCACTTCTCTACTCTTCTATTCTAGCCTTATTGTTGTACTTTTATTGTTTTAGCATTTATATCTTATTGCTTTCTACTTTTTAGGCACTGCTTTTCTTATGTTATGTCATTTTTTTTCCTGAGCTTTTGTTTGCACATCAGTCTTCATATAATAGCACATGGCTAAATGCTAATGGTGCAGCAAACTATGTTGTATGATATAAATAGAAATATGAAAAGTCACACATGCAGTTACAATATTTTATCAACTGTAGCCCATTTTAGAACAGCCATTGCGTATGCACTGATTTCCTATTTCACCATCCATTTCTGTATGTTTTGCCTTAAAATGAACAGAAAAAAATATGCTAAAATTGAGAAAATCTACTTTCAGTTTTATTCTTTTTGTGCAATATTCCATTTTCCTCTCATTTTTCAAGTGGAACATTCAATTTTGCAGTTTTCATTTCTCTGCTTTTCTATTGTAGCCCTGTTTTTGTACTGTTATTGTTTTAGCTCTTATATCTTATTGTTTTCTACTTTTCAGGCACTGCTTTTCTTATGTCCTTTTGTTTATTTCTGAGCTTTTGTTTGCACATCGTTCTTCATATTATAGCACATGGCTAAATACTAATGGTGCAGCAAACTATGTTGTATGACAAATAGAAATATGAAAAGTCACACATGCAGTTACAATATTTTATCAGCTGTAGCTCATTTTAGAACAGTTTTAACGGACAGAAAAAACATGTTGACATTGAGAATATCAACTTTTTTTTACTCTTTTTGTGCAATATTTAATTTTCATCTAATTTTTCAGGTGAAGTATTCAATTTTCTGCTCCTCTATTCTATCAATATCTTCTATATTCTATCAATATTTTAGCACTTATATCTTATTGCTTTCTATTTTTTAGACACATCATTTTGTTTATTTCTACTCTAAATATAATAGCGTGTGGCTAAATGCTAATGCTGCAGCTAACTATGCTATCACCCGCTGCAGTATATTGTTTTGACATGATATATATTGCCTATTCATAACACGTATATTTAATATTTCATACATTACTGTGCGTTCATGCATATTTCATGCACAATATTCACTAATGCAGTTCGATTTCAGGCAGTTTAAATTAGTTTCATGCAGACAGAGTGTGAAACGCCCTCCGTCCACAACCACCCAAACACAGCCGTCGTTTAGCAGCTGCCCTTCTGTTCAGTGTCCCTCCCGTTCTGTCGCCTCCGGCATCAACCTGACTGAGCGGCGCTAATGTTTCCTCAGTCCACCGGGAGTGAATCTGATAGACTGGACAAAGAGTCGAGCTGTAAGGAAATGTGTTTGTGTCGTCTCTCAGAATCTGTACATGGAGTCTTCTGTGTCATTTTGCAGAATAATGTCGGATAGAAAAGAATAAAAACCACATATAGGAAGGACTTCCAGTTCCTCGAATTCATTTATTCAGCTCAACCTACACTTAAACAGCGCTGAGAGGCACGTTAAATTGTGTTTTTCTTTTTTGAAACACTGGGTCCCTCAATGAGTCTAATTAGCATTTATAGATTCACTGAGGAACTTGATTACAGCTTTTAAAGTGTGCTGCTGGTCATTATGCTAATCCGAAAGCCTTCAGTGTGTACTTATAGAGCCCCGCCACGCAATGAGTGCTGTTTCATGATACAGGAATAAAGCAAGTGCTCCTTAACTAGAAAACACCCATGATTCCTTGCTGTGGGGCAGCGACTCCTGCAGCAGGAAGGAGTTAATCATTAACCGTGAGATAACAGCGGTGAAGGATTAGCTGATGACGGAAACCTGCACAAACTTAGCCGAAAATTGTAATTAAAGATAAATCTACGGTGTATCGATAACCCGCTGGGCTTGGACTTTTACAAAAACACAAGCATTGTCTCAGGAAATGCAACACAAAACATTATGAACAAACTGTTAAGAAAAATAAATTCAATTTCAACAACACTATGCCTCAGTTTATCATTCATTTATTACAACTCACAGATCAGAGTGTCTACAAAGCAACAAAACATTTAGTCACAGGTATCTGGAACTGAATGATAGTGTTTTAAATTAAAAAAGAATAAAAACAACAAAAATATTACAAAAATAAGAAACAAGATGACAAAAAGTCAGACAAACGACATGAAAAAAAACAAAAGAGACAAAAAATTACAAAAGCATGAAACAAAACCACAAAAACGATACAAAAAACAATGAATAAAGGGAAACAAAATGACATAAAAATAAGACAAAAAACCACAAGCGAGACAAAAAGGAAACACAAAACCACAAAAATGAGAAACAAACGACAACAACGCGAGACAAACGACAAAAAAAGACAAAAAAACAACAAAAACAAGACAAAATATTACAAAAATAAGACACAAAATGACAAAAATTAGAAACAAAATGAAAAAAATTAGACAAACGGCACAAAACGAAACAAAAAAGAGACCAAAAACTAGACAAAAAAGTTGGACAATGGACAAATGACACAAGCAAGACAAAAAATGACAAAAGGGTGTAACAAAATCACAAAAACGACACACAAAACAATGAATAAAGCAGAACACAAAATGACAAAAATCGCGACCAAGACAAAAAGCAAGCACAAAACCACACAAAACAAGCAACAAGACAACAAAAACATGAGAGAAACGACAAAAACAGCAAAAACAAGCCAAAATATTACAAAAATGAGACATAAAATGACAAAAACGACAAACAAACTGACAAAAAATGAGACAAACGTCATGAAACAAGAGACAAAAAATTGGGCGAAAAAGTTAAAAGCAACAAAAAAATGAGACAAATGGCACAAATGAAACCAAAACTGACAAAAGCGAGAAACAAAATGACAAAAACGACACACAAAACAATGAAGAAAGCAGAACACAAAATGACAAAAATAAGACAAAAAAAGAAAGTGAGACAAAAAGGAAACACAAAACGACATAAACAACACACAAAACAATGAATAAATAAATAAATGTTTTATAAAAACACAAACAGTCTCTCAGGAAATGCGAGGTGATTCATAAAAGTGAATGTTGTTTGTCTCGTTGTGTCCTCCAAACAAAGCTTTGGTGATGCTGCACATTGGTTTTGTCTGCCTAATAAAGTCCCGTACGGAACAAGGTCGAACACGGATACGTCGTCACCCCGGGCTAATTTCTTTAATTCTTAAACAAGATGTGCATGACAGAGAATTAATTTTCTGCGTAAACAAGCTACACTTTGTTTCCCGGGGTTGTTTGGCTGCTTTTTTTTTTGTCAGGAAGCTACACATGATTAATAATGCTGTCCTGCACCTTCTGTTGAGGGAATTAACAGAGAAATGGTGAGAGCGGAAAACACAAGCGAGACAAAAACGAGAAACAAAACGACAAAAACATGAGACAAATGACAAAAGTCAGACAAAAAAGACAATGAGACACAAAATGACAAGAATGAGAAACAAAAGGACAAAAACATGAGACAAACGACAAAAATCAGACAAAAAAGACAAAAAACAGACAAAATATTACAAAAATGAGGTGTGACAAAAACGAGAAACAAAATGACAAAAACAAGACACAAATGATAAAAGTCAGACAAAAAAGCCAAAAACAAGACAAAATATTACAAAAATGAGACACAAAATGACAAGAGCAAGAAACACAATGACGTAAGACAAATGACAAAAATTTGACAAAAAACGACAAAAGCAAGACAAAATTTCACAAAAATGAGACAGAAAATGACAAAAAATGAGACAAACAGCACAAAACACAACAAAAAGAGAGAAAAATTAGACAAATGACACAAATGAGACAAAAAATGACAAAAGCGAGAAGTAAAATGTCAAAAACGTGAGACCAACGAATGAACTCAGACAAAAAAATGACAAAAACAAGACAAAATATTACAAAAATGAGAAACAGAATGACAAAAACGAGAAACAAAACGACACAAATATGAGAGAAACAACAAAAGTGAGACAAAAAAGACAAAAAAATGACAAAAATTAGACACAAAATGACAAAAACATGAGACAAACGACAAGTCAGACAAAAAAGTACAAAAAGCGACAAAACAAGCCAAAATATTACAAAAATGAGACACAAAACAACAAAAGCAGGAAACAAAATGAACAAAAAATAAGACAACTGACAAAACAAAAAAAACTAAACAAAAAGACTAAAAATTAGACAAAAAAGTTACAAAGCGACAAAAAATGGACAAACCACACGAATGAGACAAAAAAAATGAGGAAAGTGTGAAACAAAACGGGAAGCTACTCATGATTAATAATGCTGTCCTGCACCTTCTGCTGAGGGAATGAACAGAGAAATGGTGAGCTGGGTCATGTGTGCTTTGTACACTCGCTGTGAGGGTAAATTTAACGGAGCAAACACACGTGCCTTTGCATTGTGTCCTCCTGAATGTCAGCGTCGCCGACCACGTGTCCCGCCACGCTGCACATAATGAGCGTATTAATATGTACATACCCAGCCAGGTTAATGCCAGCCTGGCGCTGCAATTTCACGGCACAGCCTCGGGATGAAGCAGCGCCGATGAGCTGCGGTTTCCCCTTTATCAGATGAAAAAACATAGTTCTGAATTATTGAGCAGATACGTGACTGACAGGCCGGCTGATGAAACTGAAGGGGAGGGAAACAGGAAAAGGAAGAAAGAACAGAAATTGTTATAGTGAAGCTGATTGATGCCAAAGATAACTTCAGCTGAGGGGTTGATACTAAAAAATACTGACACAAAATATGGCTACAAGGGTTGTAGTGAAGTGGACAAAATTGCTGAAATTGCTCTTCAGTGCTCTATTTTCTCTTTTTCCTAAACTGTAGAAGTTATTCTGGGTGATCCATCAGAGGTAAAGCCGTCATAACGTCCAGTCTGACTCTTTTTAACCCTCCTGTTATGTTGAGGGTCAAAGTGACCCATTTTAGTATTTTTTCAGTATGAAACTTCTTCTGCTCGGTTTAATAAGTCTAAACAATGTATAAAATAAAAATGGTTCATTTCACATATTTGCAAATCCACCCTGAACTGAAGAGGGGTCTAGTTACTCCGCCAAGGAATGCGGCGGAGTTATGTGATGATTGGTGTTGGTTTCTTTCTGTCTGTCTGTCTGTCTGTTCGCAACATTACTTAAAAACGGACTAATGAATTTGTATGAAATTCTCAGGGAAGGTCAGAAATGACTCAACAACCAAGTGATTAGATTTTGCCAGTGATGAGGCTTATAGTCTAAATCCACAGATTTGCTAAAGATTTCTGTATCATTGCCAGATAGCGGCACAGCATCGCTGTAACCATGACAACCAGTGAACACTACATCAGCTGCCTGCTGATGATCACATGATTGTGATCCTACTACAAATCCACCGCTGAGGACTTAACAGGACTTATCTGTCGGAAATGATACCACTGAGCAGCCTTGGTAGAGAATTGTGCTCTCTGTACTTTTCTTGTGTTAGTTTGTCAAAAAAAAATCTCAATGTAAAATTAAAAAAAAAAGAAACAATGTCATCTAAAGTTATTGTATTTTATATGTAGGTCTTTGCAGTGTAAATTTTAAAAAACATACATTTTCGATGAAAAACAAGTGAATTACCCTCATTGAACTATGATCTGTGAGAGGTAAAGAACACCACTGCACTAAATATTCATAGAAATGGTTAATAATGGAGTTAATGACATATAAACAATGTTTATTGGGACTTTTTGGTTTCTGACATTTTTGGATCATTTAACATTCCCAGGAATGGGCTGAAACGATTCCTCCAGTTATTTGAGTAGTTCCATTACTAACATTCTTCGAGGCAAAATTCTCTGAATGGAGGCTTCATTTAATCCATCCCATAATAGACCCCAGATCACTAACTAGTCCGGACCCAGACGTCATCATATACAGACCTATAATCAATAAATTATAAGGGGATTTTAAATTTGACGCTTCTATTTTAACCGGCGCAACTTTTCTAGTGTTTACGGCGTTTATCAGATCAGAGGCTGAACTGTGAAGACGGTTTAACATAGTCAGACTTTCTTTATGTGAGTCGACAAAAACTAAACCCTCAGTCAGAGTTAACAGGTATGAAGGTGGTTTCAACTTTCTTTGATAGCTCAGACTTTCTGCCTCAAACTCGTCACACAGACATTTGACTCGTTTTAGGCACTTAATGAACTGATCACCAACAGGTTGTTTTAATGGAGAACAACGAGGAACACAAAAATTTATGACGGTAAAAAGCTGCAACTGGAAATGATGTAAGACAGGAATGCTGGTAAAAAACTGGTAGAAAAATGTGCGTTAATATATTTATTTTACCGATTAATGCAGCTGAATATTGATAACAGACAGCTGCACAATAAAACTACCAAACTTCATATATTCAAACATGATACTGCATTGAAGTGCATGTAGGTCTGACACTGACTCATAATGAAGGAAATCACTTTAACTTGAACCAAATCAAAGTGAAACTAAAGTTTCTGATCGAATATTCTCTGTAATAAATACTAATAAACTGATCAGTTTTCTTATTTGTGTCCTATCAGTTGCAGTAGCGGCAGTTTAAACAGACCAAACACCTAATCTGAACCTAACAGGAGGGTTAAACCATCATCACTTTGGTTTCAAATACAGAGAATCCCCCTCAATGGTAAATATTTACACGAGTCTATTTCTGTAATATTTGTCAGCCATTAAGTGTCAGAGAACATTTTGAGCTAAAAGTCACTGCAAATGCCAGACAGATAAAGAGATCTGACAGACAGTGTGATCAGGATAAATGATGGGAGGCAGGAGGAAGGTTTTACGAGTGTTAGTCTGTCTGGTTCTGTATGTGGAGCTGAGACTCAGACATACCGTACATCTTTTATCACCAGCTTTAAATCACATGTCAACACAGATGGGAGTTTCACCACATCGTCAGCAGGAGATGCACGTTTTTTTAATTCAAACTTCTCACTTGATTTAGTTCCCCGTTAAACCCCAGAGCATGAATTTTCCCATATAATCGCTTGATGTGAAATAACCCACAGAAATCAGAGAGTTACAGTAGTTTTTGTTGGATTGTGTTCAGGTGGAAAAGCTGCTTTATATCTGCCCGAATAGCCATTCACAAAGTTTTCAAGGACACTGTGCCAAACTTTCTTTTTCTCTCTCAGACAAGAAAAACTACAACAAGGAGGTAGCTCAAGAGAAGCTTCTGAATCCAAGCACAGTTCACCTTTTCAGAAATACTTGTTGCAAAGAACGTTTTTGTTACCTGTATGGCAGCCCTATTCAATTAGCGGCCCGCGGGCCACATGCGGCCCGAAAGCAACCCTCGAGTGGCCCTAAAGCAACTGCCGAGTGATTGGGACTTGGGTCCGAGAAAAACAGAAAAACATCTTTCAGTAACACTGACAAGTTCTTACAAAAATTCCAACATTATTGCAGACATTGAATGCAACACATACCGTAACCTAGCAACTAACCCACAATGCATTGTGTTGAGGAGACGCGTTTGAAAAGTTAACATTAGCAGTTCTATACAGGTGAAAATAGCATCATGTCTTTTTCTATCCTGAAACGACAAATCGGCGAGGAAAACCGTCGGTTTAATCCTGCGTGGACTGACAAGTATTTATTTATTTACCACCAAGTCCGAACGCCAAACCAATGCGTTTACTCTGCAACGAGTGCTTTGCAGCGCTGAAAGATTATCATGTCCGAAGACGCCACGTTGAAAAAACATGCCGCGTTTCGGACAAACTTTCCCGAGGAATGTCATGAGAGAGCGGCTATAATTCAGTTTTACTGCATCTTACAACCGGAGCTGTACTACAATGAAGCGGACCTGCACAGCTCAGGAAAGGGCCACGAAAAAGAGGCTGTTCACAGACTCAGAAACTGTGAAGGACTGCATGTTGGCTGTCGTGGATGAAGTTTTAACGGACGATAAAGTTAAGACGAGTGTGACATCTGCTATCAAACAGGTCTGACACGTCAAACATTCTCGCCACAGATGTCTTCGAGACATGGTAAGTGCAACAAAGCAGCGTGCTGTAGCAGACACTAAAGGTAGTTTTATGTATTTATGTGACTATTTTCTGGTCACTTATTAGAAGTTTAATATTTAAGAAAGACATTTTGTTTTGACAGTTATTTCACTTAGTTGCACTTTATTATGCACTTTGATGTCAGCTTTATTTCGTTTCAAAGGGATAGTAACTATCACTGTGCCTACTGTTTATTTTTTTGATTATATGCACTGAAGATGTGACTGTCTCAGATGAGACCAAATATGGACAGGGACAAACTCTGTTTTTTATTATTTCAAAAGAAGAATAATGTCTCAAGTTCTGAAAAGTTACTGTTTAGCAAGTTACTTTTTAATGCACTTTGAGATGTGACCAAAACAAAAGATGGCGTTTCTAATCTGCACTTAGTTTTTATGTTCATATGCACCTTAACCTGTGCTTATATTTACCTATCAAAATGTGTTGAAGTTGTGTGTTTGAAATGTAAAATTTAAAGAAGCAGTATTTCAGCACAGGTTTAGTTTAAGTACTGCTCTTCTATTGTTTTTATGTCCTTTTGGATGTGGCAATACGTTTATAAACATCCAGTGTGTTTGTTATCGTATCTGTTTGTGTTTATTTTAAATGGTTAACTTTGCTCACTGTCTGCTAAAAACGTCCGGCCCAGCTCATGTTCTTAGTCTGAAAATCCGGCCCGAGTCCATTTTTAATTGAATAGCCCTGCTGTATGGTCTTTTGAATAAGTTCCTAGCTCGGGTAGGAAACTCAAAAAAAGGGAGCGACGCGAATGCGCTAGCCTGTCTATGGCGTTTTCAGTGTTAAAGTAGCATTAAGCTAGGTGACTGTTGACTGTGCTGCCCTTTTGTCCATGTAGACTTACCGTAGTTAGTTTCCACTGAAGAAAGTCTAGAAGCAAACTGTTGTTTTTCATTCAACATTCACACCTCTTCTTCTGAATCCTGAAGAGCATATGTCTCTAAGTAATACTTTTTATTAAACCTACCTGTGATGGTCTTTTGAAGAAGTTCACAGCTTGTGTGCGAAACTCAAAAACGGGAGCGACGCTAATGCGCTAGCCTGTCTATGGCGTTTTTAATGTTAAGTTAGCATTAAGCTAATCACAACTTTTCAGTACTCTGCCAGTTGATGCTAATTTCAGCAAAGTACATTTTTGTTATTAAAAACGTTCTTGTTTTTGGGGAAAAACACTATTCACCTTGTGCCGCCCCTTTAAGAGATTTAGGTGATTGTTGACTGTGCTGCGCGTTTTTGTCCATGCAGACTTGCCGTAGTTAGTGCCACTGAAGAGAGTCTAGAAGCAAACTGTTGTTTTTCATTCCTCATTCATTTTTCCTCTGCAGTATGTCTGTAAATAATACTTTATGTTAGACTTACCTGCAATGGTCTTTTGAAAAAGTTCACAGCTCAGGTGCGAAACTCAAAAACGGGAGCGACGCTAATGCGCTAGCCTGTCTATGGCATTTTCAATGTGAAGTTAGCATTAAGCTAATCGCAGGTTTTCTGTTCTTAGCCAATTGATGCTTATTTCAGCATATATTTGTGTATGTTTGTGTTGTGCATAATAATTAATGACTCAAGGCTTGTTGATGTGAAAGAAACAGTCAAACACTCTTATTTTTTCTTATTTTTGTATTGCAGTTTCACAGTGTTTCTGACAGTAAACATCTTAAACTTACCTGCTGATGTTTATTGAAATACCTGTTTAGCTATCTACCAAGCTAGAAATCAGCTCTACATCCTAGTAAGGGCAGAATACACCTCATTTTTGGATTACTACATGGATGTTTGCAGATGAGTGTTTCACCGACAGCTGGCAAAGTCGTTGCTAGTTAAACACCAGACTGAGCCTTTTTCCCTCTTTGTTCCATTTGACAATCAAAAAAAGTGTCTCTTCAGAAAATATCAGACGTTGCTGATCAAGGAAGCAGAAAAAGCT
The DNA here is from genome assembly GCF_022539595.1 of Amphiprion ocellaris. Classification (NCBI taxonomy): domain Eukaryota; kingdom Metazoa; phylum Chordata; class Actinopteri; family Pomacentridae; genus Amphiprion; species Amphiprion ocellaris. The sequence continues at coordinate 29,847,737 of NC_072784.1, forward strand.
GTTAAAGACAAAAACCCATCTGTCCCAAACATTCTGACTCACAACCAGAACAACTTGAAATAAAAAAACTACTATATTTATGAATATACATGAACGCCGTCACCTACAAAATGCTTTCAGAACCTCCGCTGTATTTCTTCCAGTTCTCCGTCCAGCTGCACGTCCCAATCAGGAAACACAGACTTTGTCCAATATTTTTTACACAGACTAGAAGTGCAGCTGGTACACAGCAGACAGAGGGAAACATTGAAAGTTTAAATCTCTCAGGATCAGAACCACACGACTGCAGCTGCTGATGACAGATTTACTAATTAAAGCAAGAAAACGAACCACTGGTTAAAATAAGTCGAATTAATCTTTAGAAAATAGTGGCCTTGGCTGCTAAGAAAGTGTCAAATGATGCTCATGCTGCAGCAGCACAACAGTGAGTAACACATTTGTCCAGCATTTCAATATGTTCTGAAGGATGGAGGTGAAATTGCAACAGGTTATACGCATCTGCTGGACTCGTTGGTATTTGCTGTGCAATTTTATTCACTGTTTTGTGCAGAATATCTACATTTTCTGTCACATAGATGAACATCTGATATGTTTTCTTTTTATTATACCTTTTTAGGGTGATATGGCATGTTTTATTTTGAAGTATGTGGTTGTAATTGCACTTTTATTCAAAAACACGACAAGAAAAGCACTCAGAGAGCAGTACTCTGCCAAGGTTATTCAGTTGACGTATCATTTCCGATGGATGAAATCTTGAAAAAAAAAAAAAAGACCTTGCACTGAGCACAGGCGTGTGTAATGTATGTGTACATGATGTACAAATACCGAGCGGCAGGAATTGATGGGACTCAGAAATACCTCCACAATTTATTCCATTTTTCCTTCTATCATTTCTGACAGATAAGTCATCAGCAGTGGATTTGTAGTAGGATCACAATCAGCTGATCATCAGCAGGCAGCTGATGTAGTGTTCACTTGTTGTCATAGTTACAGTGATGCCATGCTGCTATCTGGCAGTGATACAGAAATCTTTAACAAATCCGTGGATCCAGACTATAAGCTGCATCACTGCCAAAATCTAATCACTTGGTCCTTGTGTCATTTCTGACCTTCCCTGAGAATTTCATCCAAATCCATTTGTCCATTTTTGACTAATTTTACTTACACACAGACAAAAAAACAAGACAAAATATTACAAAAATTATACAAATTCCAGGTAATGTCTTCTCTGTAATTTTTACTCTTTACAAAGTGTTGAATCCTCTGGGGGGCCTTTTTTGGCCTGCGGGCCGCATGTTTGACACCCCTGTCCTAAACAGTCCTCTGAATATGCACAATGCTCGACTGCAGTGAGTTTTCGCGGCCGGATGATAGGCCTGGTGAGTTCTTTCATCAGTAGATTGGTGCAACCAGAACAGCGCTGCAGGCCTAATTGGAATAATTTAGCTGCTCACTTTGAAGTGTAAAATCCGTGTGCTGGAGAAGAGGTTCCTGAAAGGTCAGTGCTGGAGGCTGTGCACGGTGCTGCTTTGAGCTGTAGAGGGGCATGTAGAGATGATATCTTTATTTCTGCTTTATTATTACTAATGCAGGCTGCAGCAAAATGACACCTGATGTTCAGATGAAGCTGCTTTGTTGCACTGTTTTCTAAATAACTATTAATTTCCTGCAGTCCAGTCCACCGCCTCGGTCATCTATTATATATATTTATGTAATGCTTGTGATTTATGTGTGAATCTAAATGTATCTGTATTGTATTATAGAAAGCGGGACTCTGTTTGAACTTTACAAGCAGAGACTTATAGGAGCAAAAATAAGATTTGCAAATGCATAGTCAGATGTGCAAATAGGTTCTCAGAAATGTAAATGTGCAGTTTGATCATCGGCCACTGTACGGATCTGAAACACACACTGGAGGTGGAGGATTATGTTTAAGGGGCCACAGATGCAGCTCTTGGTGCAGATTTGAGCTAAAATCATGCTAAACATGAAACTGAGGGAAACTGTTTTTAAAAAAGAGAAAATAAATGCACAAATCTTAAGATTTTTCTGTAACTAAATTTCCCACATGCACACTACCGTTAAAATGTTTGGGATCACTTAGAAATGTCCTTATTTTTGAAAGAAAAGCGTTTTTTAAAAATGAAAAAAACACTAAATGAATGATAAATCCAGTGTAGACATTGTTAATGTGGTAAATGACTATTGTAGCTGGAAACAGCTGATTTTTAATGGATTATCTCCATAGAGGTACAGAGGAACATTTCCAGCAACCATCACTCCTGTGTTCTAATGCTACATTGTGTTAACTAATGGTGTTGAAAGGCTCATTGATGATTAGAAAACACTTGTGCAGTTATGTTAGCACATGGATAAAAGTGGGAGTTTTCATGGAAAACATGGAATTGTCTGGGTGACTCCAAACTTTAATACAGAGCAACTTTAACAATATGTAAAATACTTAAACAAGATCTCTCCTGCAAATGCTTATTCTGCACTGTTTAAATTATAAATGAAGATTATTGAGACGACAGCGTCACCAGTTTGACAGTTTTGTTGTTATAACTTCTTCTGCAGCGGCTGGAAAACCTTTAACATCGTTTCACAGCATTGCAGCGGTCTGGAACATGTTTTCCAGATCATAGGTTTGTTGTTTCAGTGGGTGACAGTGCCTCCCTCTCTGGCCACAGTGACATGTGGAATGTACCAGGGTTCAATTTTAGCTTCATTTGTATGTTTTAGTGTATAGGCATCCCTCTTTGGTCACATCATATGCAGACACGGTGCTGTTTTTTCATTGCTATTTAGATGATAGCTGGATATTTTGGCCCCACTGATACGTGTGAATGTTCGGTAGACAGGAAGGACCGGGTCTCTGAAAAGCTACTACAAAATTGGTCATTGGTCCAGACAACTCAGATCAAATCCTGTTTCTGAAAATTGAAAAACAAAATTTGGTGTATTTTTAGATTCTGGACTAAGCTTTGAATATTACATCAGCGTGTTTGTTCAGTCCTTTTTTCCACCATCTAGGAAATATTTTGGTTGATTTTAAAGATGCAGGAGTTTATTATTCCTATGCTTTTACAACTGTACTGGTCTCAGTTTTTATGGTCCAGAATGCAGCTGCTAGACTGAAGGAAACAAGATCACCTTATCCCATTTTTAACGCCACTACACAGGCCAACTCTGTGTGTTAGGATTTGATGTTCTGAGGTTTTACTGATAACTTTGGGAAGCTTCTGTTACATTCAAGCCCTTCCAGTGCAGATGGAGAGTTTTTAATTTGGTTTCTGTGATGACATTTACTTGTAATAAATGGTGTGTTGAGCTAAAGAGGGGAGTAAGGAAGCTCCACAAAAAGTTTCTGATGCTATTATGATAGATATGATCTTCATTACTACTTACAGTTTTTGCTTAATGGGTGTGAATTACTCATCTCCATTTTGTGTTTTCCTTTATTCATTGTGCTGTGTGTTGTTTTTGTTGTTTTGCTTCACGCTTTTGTCATTTTTTTTCGCTTGTTTTTGTCATTTGTGTAATTTTTTGGTCTCATTTGCCCTTTTGTCGCTTTCTAATTTTTTTGTCTTATTTTTTGTCTCTTTTTTTGTTTTGTTTCATGTCGTTTGTCTCATTTTTTGTCATTTTGTTTCTTGCTTTAGTTGTTTTGTGTCTCATTTTTGTAATATTTTGTCTTGTTTATGCTGTTTTTTGTCTGACTTTTGTTTGTCGCACGTTTTTGTCATTTTGTTTCTCCTTTTTGCCGTTTTATGTTTCCTTTTTGTCTTGTGTTTTTTGTCTCGTTTTGTCATTTTGTGTTTTGCTTTATTTGTTGTATTGTGCATCGGTTTTGTCATTTTGTTTGACGCTTTTGTCATTTTTTGTCTCGTTTGAGTCATTTGTGTAATTTTTTGTCTCACTTTGGTTGTTTGTCCATTTTTTGTCGCATTGTAACTTTTGTCTCATTTTTATTTTGTCTTGTCTCATTTTTTGTTATTTTGTTTCTTGCTTTTGTCATTTTGAGTCTCATTTTTGTTGTTTTTGTCTTGTTTGTTGTTTTTTTGTCTTTTTATGTCTTGACTTGTGTCATTTGTCTGATGTTTTTGTTGTTTTGTTTCCTTTTTGTCTTGCTTGTGTTTTTTGTCTTATTTTTGTCATTTTGTGTTTTGCTTTTTCATTGTTTTATGTGTCATTTTGTTATATCGCTTTTGTCATTTTTTGTCCCGTTTGTGTCAGTTGTGTTTTTTTGTCAAAATTTTTGTCTCTTTTTTGTTTTGTTTTGTGTCGTTTGTCTAATTTTTTGTCATTTTGTTTCTCGCTTGTCGTTTTGTGCCTCATTTTTGTAATATTTTGTCTATTTTTTGCTGCTTTTTTGTCTTTTTAAAATGAAATCCTGTATCATTCAGTTCCAGATACCTGTGACTAAATGTTTTGTGTCTTTGTAGACACTCTGTGATCTGGAAGTTGTAATGTGTAAATGATAAACTGAGGTACAGTGTTGTTGAAATTAAATTTATTTTTCTTAAGAAATTTCAGTTTGTTCATGATGCTTTGTAAAAAAGATAATTCCTTAAAGGTGAACATTTTCAGAATGCAATTTTTTGCACTAAAACAAAGGAAAAGGTTGGAGTTGTGCTTATTTATAGGTTACTATGCTGTGATTTTACTGATCCGGATCACTTGAGATCAGTTGGGCTGAATGTGGACCTGAACTAAGATGAGTTTAACACTCCTGGACTATTAGTTGTCATTGTTGAGAAAAATCATCCTTATTTGTCACTGTTTACCTGGTACAATGCATGATGCTAACAGACTGCTTTAAGTAAAAGAAACTGCTCTGACATAAGGTATTTGGAGCACTGTTGCATTTATATTTATGGCACCAAACAACCCGGTGAAACACGGCCAGATGGGAACTTAGTGTGAGAGTTTCACCCCTCATGGAGTTTTGGACAACTCTGTTGATTTTGCATGTGATGCACTGAGCTGGCAAATAAACCAAAATAAAACACGTACTGTCCATTGCCAGTGGAGCTACAGGACTCCATCCGGTGAGCATTTCATCTGCCTTTGAAGGAGCAGAACCGAGGGAATCATGCCGGAGAAAATTGTAGATAAAGGCTATTATGTCCACTGTAATATCCATTTCCCAAACAATAATGTCGGGGAAGGAAAAAGTAATGAGAGCAGAGCAGAATTAGCCCACAGTCTGCTCTCTCGTCTCTCCCGGCTGGTTTTTATTTACTCTCCCTGACTCCTGTGCTGTTTCTCTGCCTGTCTTTTAGTCGCAACAGTCAGTTAACCCTCTAATTTTATCTATCTGGTCTTCACTGTCTGGACTCAGAGGTTTCCTACATTTTTCAGCCTTTATTAAACACAGCGGAGTACCTTTAGCTTGCAGCTATGTGAGAAAATGCCATTGCAGAAGTGTTCAGGTAGAAACAAAGGCAATATAGTCAATTTTTCAGACATTTTTAGAATTTAAAAACGTAAAGTAGCACTCATTACAGTATAAAAAAAGCTGTAAAATTAGAATCGGAGCTTCCAGATTGGGTGCTGCTGATTAGAACCTCCTCAGAGAAGGACTTCTTTAAACCTCTGACATGAAGGTCCTGCTGTTCTTTCTGTTCTTGAAGCATGTGGTGTCGTGATCTAAAGAGTTCTCTTCAGCTTTTCATCCAAGAGGAGACTGTTGAATGCAAAAAGAAAGTTCCAACAACATTTTATCACAGGATCTGCAGGTAATTCTTGCAAATACTGATGTCAAAATTCATGTTTCTATGATTAAAGAGAGGTTGCACTGAGTTGAATTCAATAAAAAACAAAACGTGCGTGCTTGTCTTCTCAGAGCAAGCTGTCCACGGCGTGAAGCAGCACAGATGGACCGCTTTGATAAACAGGAGTGCAGGTTACCGATGTCACATTGTTGTGTTTCAGGACTAGGTTTCAGTTACTTCTCACTGCTGGCTGGAGATGCAAATATGCAAAGTTGCACAGTGTTTAAGAGAGTTAATTTAAGAACATTTCTAGTTAGGTAGATATTGTTTTTGTCACAGAAACTGTATAAAACCTTCATTCTTTATTTCATTTTTCTGAAGACCAGTCAGTGTTCAATACTGTTGACTTCACAAAACACAATTTTACAAGACTTTTTGAGAAATAACTTGCAGATTCCGGTTTCGCACAGGGACTAAGATTTTTTGACCATTTTTATCATGAAATTCTGAATAAAATGACCGCTGTTTGGTCATTTGGTACTTAAAATGTATGTTTCTAACCTTGAGGAGGACTGTTCCTAGGGAACAGCAAACCAATGTTCTGTCAAACAACAAAATGTCTTAACCCTAAAAATTCTCAAATTAAGCTGCAGGCTCCACTACTGGTGGTGCCATTTTTACCTTTAGCTTTGCAACAATACTCCCCCTGGAATCCAAGGACTTTGGTTCCCCGGACGCTGCCTAGCGGGTCATGGGAATAACGCAGCTGGATTGCTGGTTGGCATCGTTTATGGTCGGAACTATGACGGTATGTGATCGTCTTCAAACCTCGTGGAACTATTGCATAGGAGGTGTGTTCTTGTGCAAAAATAACATTAAAACTGCACTTTCACAATAAAGATATACGTGAAAAGGAGGCCTTCTGGAATAACGAGCGCTTCATTGGAACAACTTCTTAGCACCATTAAACTGAGGAGCAAATATTTTGGTTTTAAATTGCATTGCTGCATCACAGATTCTTGCAGACGTTGATTGAATTGTGAATTCTGCATCATGTCAACAAGTGTTTAGAGTAAACAGGTCCTTAAACAGGATCATAATCTGAAACAAACCACCACATCCACCAAGAAATGATCCTAAAAGAAGAAGTATCGGGTCATGGAGGCCGAGTGAAAGCTTTGAATCCTGTTGGAAATGTCGTGGGAGGATTTAAAAACCCTCAAATGTCCTGCAACTTCAGGAATTTTCTATATAAGAGCGGTCAAAAAATTTCAGGAAGTCGATGTCACAGACTGGTGGAAAAATATGCAAAACGCCTACAAGGAGTTATTTCTGCTAAAACGGGACAATAGAAGCTCCTGAGGGCGAGAGTGCATTCAGATTTCCACAGAAGAACAAGAGTTGATATTTCTGTTGAAGAAATGATTTAAAAACATTTTATCTTGTTTTGTTGTTCATCTTTGAAGACTGAGGATCAAATGCTTGCATGTAAAAATATGTCAAAAAATCGATACATTTTCATTAATTTACATGACTCTATATCAGGGGTGTCAAACCTGCAGCCCGCGGGCCAAAACAGGGCCCTCCAGAGGGTCCAATCCGGCCCTTTATAAAGAGTAAAAATTATAGAGAAGAAATTAATCGCAGATTTGTAAAACTATAAATTTAAAATTATTTCTAGACCATGACAAGTTGTTTTGATCATAAAGTAAAATACTAAATTGTTCATTGTTCTTTGGTGTCTAATTTTTTTTGTAGTATTTTGTCTCATTTTTCATTTTCATTTCGTCTTTTTTGTGTCTCGTTTTTGTCGTTTTGTGTTTCCTTTTTGCTTTACTTGTTTTTTGTCTATTTTTTTCATTTTGTTCCTTTTTTGTCTTGTGTCCATTTTTTGCCACTTTGTAACTCTTTTGTCTAATTTTTTGTCGCCTTTTTTCGTATCGTTTGTCTCATTTTTGTTGTTTTGTGTCTCATTTTTGCCTCGCTTGTGTTTTTTGTCTTATTTTTGTCATTTTATGTTTTGCTTTATTCATTGTTTTGAGCATTGTTTTTGTCGTTTGTCCATCGTTTTGTCCCTTTGTAACTTTTTGGTCTAATTTTTTGTCTCTTTTTTTGTTTTGTTTCGTGTTGTTTGTCTTATTTTTTGCCATTTTATTTCTCGCTTTTGTCATTTTTTTGTCACTTTTGTCGTTTTGATCATAAAGTAAACAGTATATTGCTCAGTTCCACATACCTGTGACTATTTGTTTTGTGTTTTTGTAGATAAACTGTGATCTCTAAGTTGTAATGTGTAAATAATAAACTGAGGCATAATGTTGTTGAAACTGAATTTATTTTTTCTTAACAAACTTCAGGTTGTTCATGATGTTTTGCAGAAAAATAATTACTTAAATGTGAACATTCTTGCACTAAAACAAAGGAACATTTGGAGTTGTGGATATTTATAGGTTATTATGCTGTGATTTTACTGGTCTGGAACACTTGAGATTAAATTGAGATGTATGTGGCCCCAGAACTTAGATGAATTTGACACCTTTGCTCTATATGAAGACGTTTGTAATTCATCCCCAAACAACGTCTCAGTAATTGTAAAGGGAATAATAAAACATCTTCATACATGAGAATGTCTCTCTTCTATCTAAAGGCTGTTTGAAGTCCACAGTGCTACTAGAGCTACATAGGATATTATAAATAATAGATGTGATGATATGCTGAAGGCAGCTTTAGTTTTATGGTACACACATAGATCCACAGCCAACTAATGATAACTTTGAGATACTTTAAATCTGTATGTTTAGTTGTTGTGTAGTTATTGTAAATACTTTTAGTTTACTTTTGAAGATATAAAACAGAACATAACCCCAGTGCTTGTGAATATAAATGATGTATGAATAATATGTGGGACATTAAAGTATTAATGCAGCAGCCGTTCTTTGATTTACTGTTCTTTGCAAAGTAAATTACATTGCAGTAGAGCTACACTTGGGTTCATTCTTTTATATTTTAGCACAAAAGAACTGAGTAAGGTTAATTGAAGTTGGATGCAGTCATTCATTGTTGGAACGGGTTATCTGAAAGAAGTTTAAGGACACACATCAACGAAGAAGTTCCACAAAAGATCTTCTGCCAACTTTAGCTTTGTTAGGCTGTTTTGGGAAACTTAGACATTAAAGAGAATCAACAAGCCAGTAACAGCTGCAGCACCGTGAGGCTCCAATCACCGACCTTGGGTTATTGGAAAGAGATACAATAAGTCTGTCTTGTTATTCTGATCATCACAATGCCAGATTTGAAGAACTCCTGCAAAACTTCACATTTTTACCTTCATCTCATCAAAACTTTAATTCTGAGTGAATAATAACAATAATGAGTCACTGACACTGATGTTATTGAACTTGTCTGTTCAACAAAACTTTATCAAGCAGTTCAGTGAATTTGTGACACTTGGAAACCTTTAAAAGATGTTACTGTCTGCGGTTTTATACCAGATATGGTCCTGCTTCAGATTCCTGCAGGGTGGAAGAAGTTAAACAAGTCTAAGAGTCTATATTACAAATATCAGTGGGTTCATCCTCTGGGGAGCACAAATATCCACAGAACTATGTCAGTGTTGTATCCTAAAACGTAGACGTGATCTCAATGAAGATAAAGGCTCTATAACAGGGGTGTCAAACATGCGGCCCACGGGCCAAAACCAGCCCTCTGGAGGCTCCAATCCGGCCCACTTTACAAAGTGTAAAAATTACAGAGAAGACATCAACTGCAAATTGCAAATTTGTAAAATTGTCAATTTAAAATAATTTCTAGACCATGACAAGTTGTTTTGATCATAAAGTAAAATACTAGGTTGTTCATTGTTCTGTCATTTTGTGTCTCATTTTTGTAATATTTTGTCTTGTTGTTTTTGTGTTTTTTTTGTCAGACTTATCATTTGTCTCATGTTTTTGTTGTTTTGTTTCTCGTTTTTGTCGTTTTGTGTTTCCTTTTTGTCTCGCTTGTGTTTTTTGTCTTATTTTTGTCATTTTGTGTTTTGCTTTATTCATTGTTTTGTGTAGCATTTTTGTTGTTTTTGTCGTTATGTTTCATGCTTTTGTCATTTTTGGCGTTTGTGTCATTTGTGTAATTTTTTGTCATGTTTGTGTAGTTTATCCATTTTTTTTGTCTTTGTCCAACTTTTTTGTCAAATTTTTTGTTTTGTCATTTGTCAAATTTTAAGTAATTTTGTTTCTATCTTTTATGTAATATTTTGTTCTGTTTTTTGTCTGACTTTTGTCGTTTGTCTCATGTTTTCTCATTTTTGTCATTTTGTGTTATCCTTTTGCGTTGCTTGTGGTTTTTGTCTTATTTTTGTCATTTTGTGTTTTTGCTTTATTTGTTTTGTGTATCGTTTTTGTCATTTGGTTCATGCCTTTGTTATTTTTTGCCTATTTTGTGTCATTTGTGTTTTTTTTTGTCTCGTTTGCATTATTGGTCCATTTTTTAAAAATTGTTTTCTAACTTTTTTGTCTAATTTTTTGTCCCTTTTGTTTTGCTTCGTGTCGTTTGTCATTTTGTTTCTCGCTTTTGTTGTTTTGTGTCTCTTGTAATATTTTGTTATACATACAGTAGAATTGGAGGTGCAATCCTACTGCAGGTGTAAAAAAGTTAAAAGACTGGGATAAAGAATTAAAAGAACAATAAAAAAAGGTTTCATCCACGTATAAACAATCATCAGTCATTTCACTTTATCAGATTATTGCACATGTATGATTGTTATTGCACTTATATTCTGTGTAAATATTTGATGTTGTTTAGAGCAATTATGGCTCTTGCATATAAACCATTGTTTAGTCTGTTCTGGCCTTTAATGACCTGCAAAATTGCTTGTTTATGAAGCATGCTAGTCTTTAAATAGGTTGTGTAATTTACTGGTAATACTCTCCTCTTCTGTTATGATATTCTGTGCACCATTTGTATCCACTGAGTCTCCACAGAACTCAAAGTCTGTGTGAAAATGAGCAAAACCTAATGCAGATTTTTGGGCTTTTTTTGTTTTATTTTTGCAGCTTTGAACACAAGAAAAGCTACATAACAGCTGATGTCATCATGTTTAGATAAAATGCTCTTCCAGAGGATGTTGCTTTCTGAGTTTCATATTTTAAACCCTTTAATTCATATAATTTCACCATCCATTCTCTGCTCTAAAAGCATTAAATGCTGGATGTTGAGTGGGTACACCGGCACTTAGGGTGCCCTGCTGTTTCACCTCTGTGGAGAAGAAGGCGCTGTGACATTTAGGCCTCCATGTTCTAGAGGCCCGGAGTCGCCGGTGAAAGCCAGCCGGGGACAGGAGCTGAACAAAGGGTGGCAATCAGTCCGGCAGTGCATCAGCCTCACCGTGTTATTGCCACTGAGTGGGAGTGACTTCCTGACCCGCAAACTTAAAAATGCTGTCTTGTTCGTGATTTTATAAGCACAACACACAAAGCTCTCTCTGCTCGCGCTAAAGCCATTGTTCCACATGACTAATGCTTACTCAGAAGTGGAAATAGTGTCGCCTTTAACAGTAATGGTGTTCTGATGATTTCATCTCTTCTTCCATGCAACCTACACAGGAAGTAAAGGAAACAGTGATTTGCTCATGTACTGCTTCTTCTTTTCCTTTACAGTGGCCGGTGTCCAGCAGCAGCAGCAGCAGCAGCAGCAGCAGCGACTGCGGTTTCTGAGCAACCCGGCTTGGCCAGAGGCCCCGAGGGGAAATCCAGGTTTTACCACAGCTGACCACACACACCCACTCGTCTGAATTCCACAGCTCGACCTCAAACACACATCAAGTCGGCGCAGACCTGCGACCGCACGTCACACAGACAGCAGCAACCTGCCGCCCACACCGGCCCAGATAGCCAAGGCTTTCATTAGGGCCTGTAAAGGTCTAAACATGCACTCTGTCATGTATGAGCTCCACGTCCAGACACACATTCCCCCATATGGCATCGTCAGAAAGGCAGCATTTCTTTTTAGAAATTCTACAGTTGTTTATTAGTTATTGATGATCAGAAATCACGGCAACATAGAATGTGTCCATTTAATATAGATGTACCCACAAACAGAATGACGTTGCGCTGAGCACAGGTGTGTGTTATGCATGTGTATGTTATGTAGAGATACCGCACTGTGTGACCTAAATATGTAGCAGGCGGCGGGAATTGATGGGACTCAGAAACACCCCTACAATTTAATCAGCTGTTCCTTGGATCATTTCCAAAGGATAAGTCCCGATAAGTCTACAGCGGTGGATTTGTAGTAGGATCACAATCATGTGATCGTCAGCAGGCAGCTGATGTTCACTTGAACTCAGAATTACTCAAAAACATGTCCAAAATGACTAAAGAATATCCAAAATAACTTTAAACATGTCATAAATTACTAAAACGCGTTGCAAATGAGTTGAAACTTGTCCAACATGACTGCAGATTGTCCAAAATAACTCAAAATGTTTTCAGAATCACCCAAAAATGGTCAATATGGCTCAAATAATGTCCAAAATAACTTGAAAAATGTCCTAAAAGACATAAAAAATGTAAAATGACTTGAAAAATTTCCAAAATGACGCAAAGATGTCCAAAATTGATTAAAAAATATACAGAATTGACTTAAAATTATTTTAAACTTGTCCAAAATGACAAAAGATGTGTCCTAAATGATTAAAAAATAGTCCAAAATGACTATAGTCAAGTACATAGTTACAGTGACGCCATGCCGCTATCTCGCAATGATTCAGAAATCTTTAACTAATCCGTGGATCCAGACTATAAGCTGCATCACTGCCAGAATTTAATCACTTGGTCCTTGTGTCATTTCTGACCTTCCCTGAAAATTTCATCCAAATCTGTTGGTCTGTTTTTGAGTATGTTGCTAACAGACAGACAGACAGACAAACGTACGCTGATCATCACTTAACTCCGCCGCGTTCCTTGGCAGAGTAAATATGGCACAGAATTTAACGATAATTTAAACTGAAAGAAAAAAACAAACAGCTACATACACACATGCATGTACAAAAAATTGTTCAAAAATTTGTACAATGATAGTTTGTACAAAACACTGAAGGTGTGTTGGCTGTAAATGGTTAAATTTAGCATTTAGCAACAGTAAGTACACAAATATTCTGTGTGTATATAGTGTGTTAAAGACAGCATGATTCAAAAGGCAATAAATTCCTTGTTTACAAATGTCTTTAAATGGGATACATTTGGATAATCATCTTTTACTAAACGCCTCCACTCCTCTCCCTTCACCCTGGAGAGTTCGTTTCTGTCTTTACCTACTCTGGAAGGAGAAGTGGCAAGTGTTGATAGTCTGACACATCTGATTTGTCAACCCATTACCTCGGTGGCTTCGGCGGCAAGCGACGCTACTCGATGAAATAAATACACATTAGCCCCCTGTCTCAGCCCCACAACATTTTTCTCTTCGCAACCATGTGCAAAAAAGCAGCGCTCAGAGGCCGGGATGAGAGATGAAGTTGGGTGGATCATGGCGAGGAGGCATTTCTCCGAGAACACGAAACACTTCAGCTGTGATAAAAGCATTAGTGTCGTCAACAGGGTGGAAGAAATGTGTGGAAGGTGTGAAGATTACACATGGGAGAGCAGAAAACGCAAGTGAAAGGCAGCAAATGAACCACTACTTCATCTTATTATGAGTCAGAAATAAACACTGTTTACATGGATATAAGGGATGTTTTAGGAAAATAGCACTAAAAGATACATTTAACCTGTCAGTGAAATGCTGGTTTTTGCAGTTCTGGAGGTACTGGACTATGTGAACTCTGAGCCTCTTGTTCATTCAATCAGAAAAATGGCATAAATCTAGATGCTGTGGTGTCTGTGCTGCATGAAGCTCCGACTGCGAAACCACAACTCTGGTTTGTGACACGTTATTGCTGCTGTGAGAGCATGAAGGCAAAAAAATAAAAAATAAAATTGTTATGACAGAATTTGCACGATCATGGCCACTGGAATGCAAAGAGAGAAAAAAAAACTAATTTATTCCTTGTTGTTTGCTAAAAAAAAAAGTGACATTGTGGCATCAGAATACACTGTTTTATGCATTGTGTTTTGCATCTGCATATTTACGTGATGATCTGTGTTGGTTTGTCTGTCTGTCTGTCTGTCTGTCTGTTAGCAACATCACTCAAAAACAGACTAAGGGATTTGGATGAAATTTTCAGGGAAGGTCAGAAAGGACATAAGGACCAAGTGATTCCATTCAATTCAATGTTTTTGTTTTGAAAACCTCTGAACATATACAAGTTAACTCTCATTTAACAAACAAATCGATGTGAAATTTAATTTGTTTGTTACTACATGTATTCAGTTCTAAACTTTTTTTTTTTTACAATATTGAACTTGAATTTCATAGCTTCATCTGTTAAATTAAAAAAATAGAAATTGCAATAAATTTGCCAATGGATGTTCAGTGTTTTGATAATCACTTTCCTTTAAAAATATTTTTCATGTTTTTTTAAACTGTTTTTAAGTTCCATGTTTTTACCGTTATGTGCTATTAGACATGTAACTTCACTGTGTTTTTTTTTTTGTAATTTTATAGATGTTTTTCTGTTTTTCAATATACAGCAAAAAAAAGTCAAATTAGATAGGAAAATTCTGTATAATTACAATACTTTGAAATTATCTTTTACAGTGTAACTGGCACTTTGAAAGCAACTCTGCACTCACTAAACCATTTTAGCTTTTTTTCTTACATGTTCTGTAATTTTCTTAGCTCAAGTTCAACAAGGAGATCTGTTCTTTTCTTTTTTTAAATAATATATTTATAAGAGGGGCTGTACAGTGGATCGGTGGTTAGCACCGTCGCCTTACAGCTAGAAGATTCCCGGTTTGTGTGGACCTGGTATCTTTCCTCATGGAGTTTGCATGTTCTCCCTCTACTTGCATGGGTTTTCTCTGGGTTCTCCGGCTTCCTCCCACGTGGGAGGAACATGCTGAGGTTAATTGGTGATTCTAAATTGTCCGTTGGTGTGAGTTTGATTGTTTCTATGTGTAGCCCTGTGATAGACTGTTACCTGTCCAGGTGTCCCCTGCCTTCACCCTGAGACAGCTGGGATAGACTCCAGCCCCCTCTGGCCCTAATGAGGATTAAGTGGTGTATCAATGATGGATGGACTTTAAAAGAATGTTTTAACCCAGTTAAGCTCGGTTAGATATAAAGTTAACTTTCCTGCACACATGGATCTCCTTTGAGTTAATCGTAATAAAAACTATTTTTATTTAAGTATTTGTTGCCATAGATGGTTTAATATTACATTCAGTACTAAGATTCAATAATTAAAATGGGATGCAGCTCCTTGGCTTTGAAGGAGCTTCATGAGGAGCTGGGAGGACGGAGCTCCTGTGGAGAGGCTATATTTGTCCACCTCAGCATCTCCTTTGATGCTGCAGCTCAGCGTGGAGGCTCCTCAGACGGCAGAAAACGCTTTCTGTGTTCGTATGAAGCCCTCCAGGCATTAAAATAAGACGTCTGCCTCGACAGAAGCTTCCATAGCTGCAGCTGTGAATGTATTCATGCAGTACGAGGCCTCACAGTTACAGTAGATGCTACAGTGAGGTGCATATTTCCACAAGGTGTAAAAAACTGGTAATGTTGATATTTATCAATCTATTCTTGAAAGTTTGCAGCTGCTAACACTGCAGGTAATTTATAATCTTATTTGCAATATTTAACAACATCTCCACAGCTTTCTTACCTGGTGACAAATCTAATTACGTCGATTCTTCAGAAAAGTGAGAAATTATTTTGAAGTTTAACAGGAAGTAGCGGATTAAAGGTCAGTCTAGACAGAATCTGTCATCTGGTGACTTCCTGTGACCTTTCTGAGAGTTCATCAGCTACTGTCTGTTGGCAAAGACTTTGTCACAGCAATATTCAATTAACACCAACAGTAAAAACAGAGGGAATAAATAATGAAGGGCCTGAGGAAACTAATTAAAATCCCTTTTGTGGTTTACAAAAACTGCAGCCAGAAGGATATGAATGACGCTGTTGTTCTACTGTTGATGTGCGTTTACTCGGATTATTTTTCCTCAAGGTTCTTGCATTAAAATAAACCTACAGTGATCCCTCACACAAGCTTGAGTTTGTGTATTAAATCCTCCAAGCCGAGAGTCTTCAATCTTTCAGCAATGGCACAGAGCGATCATCATGCAGTTTAATTTAATCACATCTATCACAATATTTTATTTTAAACCAGGAAAAGATTACAGATCCCCAAAGAAGTCAAATCACATCATAACTGCAGGTGCGTGACATAAACTAATATTTCTGCACACTATTACTTGGATATTCATAAGCATCTTTGGCACGAGAATTGTGTGAAACCTGAAACAAGAAAACAAACTAAAGTAGCAAAACCTGCTAACATGCCAGACAGATTTCATTCAGATAAGAGAAATTTGCAAGTAAATTTTTTCCCACATTTGATAGATTCTATCACTTTCCAGTCTGTCTGCAGTGTTTTGCAGTCATAAGAAGTCAAAATAGCCGATTAAAGACAAAGTACTGGTGAAAATTGCAATGTTTTTTTCCACATTTATAATTTGGGATGACGTCAGCTAACATCTGCGAGGAAAACCTTAGAAAACGGAATTTTCCTTCACAGGTTGCGGATGTTTTGTACAAGTTTGATGGGATGTACATGCCCAGTGTTAATGGTGACGTTGTCCAAAATATTAATGTTGTATTATCAATCAAATTTTTGTGGCAGAAGATCATAATTCAAGCGATTTCACACTTTTTTTCTCAACATCTACTTGCATTAAACATGAGTAATGATGAGCATGCAAAATAATCACTTTGTTCACTTGTTTGTGGTCAGAAACTTTCTAAACCACTCAATTTAGCTTTTATTTATCAGTATTCCTATCAATAATAACATAAATAGTAGAAAAACCAAACGCTGGTGCCTGCTTTCAGCACCACCGGAGCTTAAGTTTGTTCTCTTTTACATTATTTTTCCAGCTCTTTGAGTTGTGAAACATGCTTCAGTAGTGATAGCATGAATAATATACATCTATATTTAAGTAAGTCAGTGATTATTAACCTCATGCATGAATCATACGTCTATAACAGCTTCATTTCACATGTCATCTGCAGTGACGAAGGTCCACAAAAGCAGAAAAGTGCGGTAAAATTATCATACTGTCAAAAACTATTTCACAAGTTATGTTTTCAGAGGAGCTGGAAGGAGAAAAGCCTCCAGTGGATTCCCCTGTAGTTCGCATTCTGGGTAATTTCTTATCAGAAAAAGAGTCAGAAACAGCTGATTAATGATTTTAGTCACTTTTCAAGCAATAATGTGAGAATTTTATACTTTTTTTCTGCCTTATAGGAGGAAAACTGTTTTTTCCAGTGTTTTTGTAGAAAACAAGACACTTTAATAATCTGATTGACCTGTAGGGAATTCTAATGGGAGATTTTTGCTATTTTCTGAGATTTTATTTCCCAAATGATCACAGAAAAATGGAAACAGTCGTTAGTTGCAGCCCTTTATTCAATAAATCAGAGTTCTAAATAAAAAAGAGACGTGTATGTATGTATGTAGGCCACAGTGTCTGAAGCTAACTGACAGAGCGTGGAATCAGTATAACTCAACCCTGCATCGTGTTGCATTTTGTTTGTTTTGCTCGGGCCAATTTGTAATATTCTGATTCTATTGTATGAGCATAAAAAATAATCATTTGGATCTCCAGTGAAGTGTGCAAAACCCGACTGTAGCTGGTGGATGAAAATGTCACCCATAATAACCATCTACATCTCCATGTAATGCGCTTTCTTCTTCTTCTTTTTTGGAATATAATATCGTTACACGGCTGTGAGTATGAATGTAGAAAGAACCGCATTTGGAGCCAGTTTTGTCAGCGGGATAATAATGTTCAGAATAATAAAGCAGGTAATTTAGAGCAACTTGTTCAGAATCGTAATCGAGTTGCTGGAACATATTCATAAAGAGCTCAAAAGTTCAATAATGGGATTCATGTTTTTGGAAATAAACAACCTGCATTGTTGCATCACTGCATCATTAGATGGTTGAACCTTACGTTAGGACTTGATAAAGCTCGGCAAGATCACTAAATCAAACACTGAGGAGTTCCTAGAGAGAAGAAGCTTTAAGAAACAGGCTTCACATCTCTATCTAATCATAAAGTTGCAGTAGAAGATGCATGAAACTCAAGGTGACAGCCTACAGTTCTGATGCTCGTAGGAGCTAATCAGCTGGACTTCTCTTATAGGTTCTTATAGATTCCAGTTTACATAACAAAAGATGTGAATCTGCCAAGTCAGGATAGACTCAAGATGTTAGCGATGGTGAAAGTTTCTGGGGAGAAACCTAATCACTAATTGACCATCAGCCATGTGACCTGGAGGGAATATATATTCTGTAACTCCCCATCAGTCAGAACTGAAGAAGCCTATTGGATGAAGGTGCAAGAACCTACAAGAGAAGTCCAGGTGATTGGTACTGAAGCTCTTATGATGACTGGGAATCTTCACAGACATAGTTCTGATGTTGTATATCTGCAGCCCCTTCAGCCCTGATGTGTACATACAGTATAGAGCAGTAATTCTGGTAAAGCTGCATCCTTGTGTGGCTCCATGTCACCATATTTCCAGAGTACAAATCTGTCTTTGACTGAGACAACAGCATGAAAGCCTGAACAACTGGTTTCAGAGGTGCATCTGATGACTAACAGCCTGCACAGTGAGCTGAGAGGACACATGTGATGACCTTGTTAACACAACTAGAGATCACCATGAACAAAAGCACAATGCAGCCCTTTCAAGTTCTCATTACAAATCTTGTTATGGACTGAATCAGAAGCCAGCGGACACAGGTGACGTCCTGGTGTGGGTGTGGGCGTGAAGTGGAAACAGGACGTGACTGTGAGTGACTGCGGTGGTGAATTGGAGCAGAGCTTCCATAATAACTGCCCCTTTTCATCAGATTTACTTGTCTGTTGCTTCCCTCTCTGTATTCTGATCTCCCCTCATGAAGCACCAAGGTAATTGATTTCATTTGCGCTACACAAGCTAACATTCAATCACCGCCAGCTCCTGACCTTTGGAGTGTGAAACACTTAGCTGTGCTAATTCTGTCACCATCTGAGCAGCGTTGGATCCAGAGGCCTGCTGGTCCTCATCCACCAGGCAGTAATGGGTTATCTGCTTAGCCTGCTAAATGAGGTGTAAAATGAACGGAGCGAGGTTTGTTTTCCATATTTTTGGAGACAAAGGCAGCTGTGTTTACTTAATGGATCTCAGTTTCTCTGGTCACTGTCCTGACTGCATGAAAGTAAGTTATCACTTGTTTCGGGGCACTATTGAAGAATTTGAAATTGTTGATCCCAGGTTTTAGTTTCAAGAGTCAAGAGTTTTTATTCATCACACTTTTATACGGTGCTATACAGTGGCTCAGTGGTGAGCACTGTCGCCTTGCAATTATGAAATCGCGTCCGGGCCTTCCCAGGATCTTTCTGCATCGAATTTGTATGTTTTCCCTGTGCATGTGTGGGTTTTCTCCAGTTTCTGCGGCTTCCTCTCACAGTCCAAAAACATGCTGAGGTTAATTGGTGATTCTAAACCAACCAACCAATCAACCAACGGAAAACCCAACCAACCAACCAACCAACCAACCAACCAACCAACCAACCATCAAAAAACCCAACCATCAAAAAACCCAACCAACCAACCAACCAACCGACCAACCAATCAATCAGCCAGCCAAGCAACCAAACAACCAACCAACTGAAAAGTTAAGTAAAATATTGTTCAGATATTGTTGTTTTACCGATGCTATTCATATATTTTCTTGTTTATGAATATGTCAGAAATTGTAAATTGGGTTCAAAGTTCAGTTAAACTTTTCATCAGGTAAAATAATAGCTTCTTTATGAATGTCAGCTCTTATGGACATTTAATGGGGTTAGCTGACAGCTAACTGGCTGGCTAGTTGTTTACATTCAAATTTCAACCCTAAAACACATTTCTTTGTGGGGTAATAAACACGGTGAATGTAAATTAATTAATGTAATAAACAAGTAGTTGTTTATAACTGTGTTTCATGCAACTTCTTAAATTTTACACTATTGTTATTTAATTTCATTTCTTAAAGTTTTATTAGAAAATGGATTGACATTCTTGTTTTCTTTTCAGCCTATTTGGATTTCAAAGTGTCACTGTTTTGTCTTCGTTTACAGAAAAATTGTTTTGTTGTCGCTAAAATAAAAATATTTTTATAAAATTCCCAATTGTGAGTTGTTGTTTTAGCTCCAAAAATGGAGGAAATCACAAACTATTTCAACTGTAAGATACTTTTTCCCCTCGGTGCTCATGTCCACCTGATCCCACATCCCATTCATTGTCTATGTGAAATGCACCGCATTGTATGCTGGTTCCTTTGCAGTGCGTTTCGAGCTGCGATCCGGTGCGTCTCCTTGAAACAGGCCACAGCTCATTTGCATAAAATAGACTTGATTTTTACTTTATGCAAATTCAATGCGGACTGCGGAGGTACGACACATCACAAAACTTTCGTCAAACATCTAAACCAGCAGTCGTTGAACTAAAAAGAGGACAGATTCAGCTACTGCACAGCTTATTTCTCGCCTCAGATGCTTTCAGAAATACTTTTCACTGAAGTGTTTTCGAAGAGAAAATTTACAGCCGAGCCACCATGTTGGTCCGACACATCCGCTGGACTCAAGCTGAAAGCGCTGTCATGTGACCAACTAGTGACCCGCCCACCAAGCGAGTGATTTTCAGATGCGGCGTGTTTACATGCAAGAAAAACGGATCAGGTGGACATGTACCATCAGGAGGATGTACATCTTTCCATGATGCAACTGTCATTTCATATTTGATGAATCTCACTTTATGATTTGTAAAGAAATGAAAATTTTGCTCTTTCATCATAACAGCAATCATTGTGGACCCATGTGTCCAGGCTGATGTGGAAAATTGCTGTTATCGAAAAACCATACCTTGGTCGAGTTTGTTTAATGCTTGTCTTAGATGGGAGATGATGGTGGTCAGAATTTTTTTCTTCCTTTATGTCAAATGCTGTCTGGCAAGAAAATTGAGAAACACCTTCTGCGCTTTCTGAGGTGAGATTTCCTTCGCGTGAGTGAAAGCTTCCAACAAATTGCCAACGTGGGCCGGCGACACGCTGCAAAGAAACAACTCTGCTTTTCAGCTGAAATGAAACCGAGGTCTGTGAATCTGAACTCGGTTGCTGCAGCAGAAATGATCTTTCGTTTCCCTTTCAGGAAGGAGCAAAACAGCCACTGAGCCGCTATAGAACATGAGCTCTGTTGTAAATTTTGCAATCTTAAAACCAGCTGAGTTCCATCTAGTCATGAATGATGCATGTTCTGGGTGTAACTGTGGAGCCGTAGATGTGGAAATAACATCGAGAATGCAAACTGTAGCTGCTCCCAGTCCCCCAGATCCAAATCAAACTCACTTATTTTACAGGCTTCCATCTGTAAGATTGATTTTTTTATGGGATTTAAAAGCATCATTACATCATCAGGATCAGATAATCCTCGGGATTATGTGAATCCAGAATTAGAAAATGTCAGTACAAGAAGAGACACCTGCTGTTTAATCTTTCAGCAGAAACTCCTCCGAAACACAACAGCTTAGAAAGACAAGAATATGACAGTAAAGCTCTCATTATTGTGGCTCACGGTCCACATCAAGCAGCACATCCAGAGGGTTTTTACTGATTTATCTTCTCAGGATCACAAATACAGCTTATTTGGTAATTTTACAGGGAAGAAAACAGTTTTAGAAAACACAACCTGCTGCACAGCACGAGTTAAGATCTCATTATTTGTCATTGCACAGAAAAAAAAGCAACACAACTAAAGAGAATCAATTGCAAATAAACAGGCAATATTGTGGGAAATGTTATGACAAAAGAAAAAGATCACAAAAAACCTGGGAATATTCATAAATAACAACCATGTAATATTATGTTATTATTATTACTATTATTATTATGTTATTTTTGTTGTTATTATTATTAAATTAACAATAATTATTAAATAAATAATTAATGTAATTAAGAATGATTATTACTACTACGAATAACAGTAACAATAAATGTATCATTATTAAATATCATTATTATTATTAATAATAAATTAAAACTGAGAATCTGGGCAGCTAAAATTTAAATAAAGTAAGAGAGAGCGTATAAAATAAATATGTATATAATACATACTTGCAGAATATAACACTGTAACTAATTAAAGCTCAAAGTAAACTTCACATAAAACCAAGTCTATAATAGTGAGTGTCAGAAGTGAACAGATTTTTATTTTCAGTTGCACAGTCTGATATACATCCTAAAGCAAACTATATTTTAAAGTGTCAGTCAACCTTTAAGATGGAAAAGTTGTTAAAAAATATTTTCAGCAGCAATTTTCATCTGAATGCAGAGCAGAGTTCAGATTGTTGATCTCAAGTCAGTTTTGTCAAGATTCAGACCTAATTTAGGTGTAAAGTTCGACTTATTTGGTTAATCTAAAGCCATCTAAACAGAACTAAAATACATGCAGTTATCCTATTATTGAAACTGTTATTATAAGGTGTATTTTGTGCCATGTCTGGACCCTCAGCAACAAACTAAACACATCCTCTAGAGCCAGCATCCAGTCTGCTGCTTTTTCTGCATTAGCTGCTGTAATTATGATGTGTTTTGTGGTCTTCAATCCAAATATTACCCAGTACTTTGTTCTGGGATATTTTAAAATATATTTATTCTCTAAATAGATGTGCATTGCCTGCCAAAAAATCTGTAAAATAGATTTTTTTTTGAATGCGCCCCTCATTGATAATCCACTCAATCACTCTGACAGCGTTCCCTGTTTCTGTCCAGCTCAAGTGTGGATCGACACCGACAGCTCAAAACACTGTCTGGAAAAATAAGTGTCAAGCTTTCTGTCAAAGGGGTGAAAAATAACTCCACAGCTCTCCTTCACCGTCTCTGGACGGTTCAGGAGGAAGGACTGGAGGCTGCTGGAGCTACAGCAAGGAAAACACATTCCAAGAATCAAGACATACTATGTAGAAATTTCTGTCACCTCCACAATAGAACTGCAGCTAATGGCTCTTATTTACTTATTGGCTTTTAAATTTAGCCTGACGTTGATTTAGGAATGTGCTAACTATAAATATAGTCAGAAAAGATGCTTGTTGTGTATTTGCATTATTGTGTAAAAGTGAGGGTTTTTTTTGGTGAATTTTAGGAATTGATGTTATATATGTAAGTATATACATTGAGAATAAGTAACGTACATGAGGTGCTATAATGGTTGAGTGATGCAAAGTGACTGCACATGAATTCAGCAGGTTGGTGAAATAGGAACAGAATTGCAGTATTTTCATGAGGTGTCATTTAAAGTTCAGTGCAATGGATTTTATTCTCTTTTACCCTTGTATTGAATCACTTATTTAGGAATTTATTATATTTATTGAATCTATTATTATCACTTTTAGCCTTGTGTTTACGGTTTTACCCTCCATTTTTACGTGACGATCGCCAGTGGTTTGTCCGTCCGTCTGTCCGTCCGTCCGTCCGTCTGTCTGTTTGCAACATTACTCAAAAACAGACTAACGGATTTAGATGCAAGAAACAAAATGACAAAAAATGAGACGACACAAAACAAACCCAAAAAAGAGACAAAAAAATTAGACAAAAAAGTTACACAGCGACAAAACAATGGACATTCGTCACAAACAAGACAAGAAATGACAAAAGCGTGAAACAAAATGATAAAAAAAAGTAGGCAACACAAGCAAGACAAAATAACCCCACAAAACGACACAAACGATACACAAAACAATGAATAAACACAAAATGACAAAAATGAGACAAAAAACAAGCGACACATTAAGGAAACACAAAACAGGAAACAAAACGACAAAAACATGAGACAAACAACAAAAATCTGACCAAAAAGAACAAAAACAATACAAAGTATTACAAAAGTGAGACACAAAATGACAAAACAAAAATTAGCAATATAGCATTTTACTTTATGATCGAAACAACTTGTCAGGAATTATTGTTCCGCCAAGGAACATGGCGGAGTTATGTGATGATTGTCGTTGGTTTGTCTGTCTGTCTGTCTGTCTGTCTGTTAGCAACATTACTCAACGACAGACTAACGGATTTAGATGAAATTTTCAGGGAAGGTCAGAAATGACACAAGGACCAAGTGATTAGATTTTGGAAGTGATGCAGCTTATAGTCTGGATCCATGGATTACTTAAAAATTTCTGTGTCATTGCGAGATAGCGGCATGGTGTCACTGTAACTATCACAAGTGAACACTACATCAGCTGCCTGCTGATGATCACATGATTGTGATCCTACTACAAATCCACCGCTGCAGACTTATCAGGACTTATCCATCAGAAATGATAGAAGGAACAACTGATTAAATTGTGGGGGTATTTCTGAGTCCCATCAATTCCCGCCTGCAACATATTTAGGTCACATGATCCAGTATCCGTACATAACGTACACATGCAGAACACACACCTGTGTTCAGTGCAAGGTCATTTTGTTTGTGGGTACATCTATATTAAATGGACACATTCTATGTTGTCATCATTTCTGATCATCAATAACTAATAAAAAAATGATACATTTCTGACAATGCCATAAAAAGGAATGAACAGCCTTGGAGGAGTACTGCGTTCTCTGAGTACTTTTCTAGTCTTTCATTCCATTTGTTTTTTATCCTTCCTTGGATACGGCATTTTTGGTTCCTTTATTATGTTATGTGGAGTTTCTCGATTGATTCATTTTGAAAATCATTTGCTATTTTTAACTGCATTTCTCCACTTTTTGCCTTTCTGGTCTACTTCTGTTTGGACTGACTCGCATTTTATTGTTATTTCCATTTGCAAGGCAAGGCTTTTTCTTCTTCTTCTTCTTCTTCTAAAGCCTGTGTGCCCAAAAAAACAAACCTGATGAAGTTGCCATGTAATCACAATTATATTTGCTGGCAATAATTTTGTTCAGTAATTATAGTTGACTAACAAGCCACACAATTACATACAACATCAGATATTTCAGCCAAAAGAGGAGAAGTCATCGTCTGTTGTGCTGTTTTTGTAACCATGTATAAACCACATGGGCCAGAACTAGCTTATTTTTGTTCATCTATTTACCAAGTGCAGCCATAGAAGAAGAGAGCGTCATCCGACTGGGACAAACAGAGCAGGGTTTAGGGCGATCCAGGCAATCACCTGCCTCCCTCTACCTGTTATCCCCACGAGGAACCCTCACAGCTCCTCTAAATGTCTCCCAGCAGCATTGCTCTCCAACTGGCTCCCATATTTCTGCTCCACTGGACGATAAAATAAAATCCTGCCAGCAGCGCACACACACACACACACACACACACACACACACACACACACACACACACACACACACACACAAACCCACATGCGTGTACATGTACACACAGATATACGGCGCAAAGTGGCTTGCAAGAAGGATTTACAATTAAAGGCACAGCGGCTCTTCAGACTGAATGCAGAACTGGGCTCCTGAGTGGATCCGCTGCCTTCACGATGACAGACCACGCTCAGAATGTTTTACTGTAGGCTGATCACATTCTGACCTGGGCGCCGACAGGAATGTTTAAGCTCTCCATAAATATGAATGCTTGGTGGTGATCATTCAGAGGAAACTAATCACATACAGAAACGTTTCTTCTCCATGCTGCTGCTAATGCATAATTTATTCTACTACACTGTGCATTAAAAACTACGAGTTTTCTGTCATAACTGTGAGCCATTGATCTAGCATTGATAAAAGAAAAGGTCCCATCATTAGAAACCTGTTTGGAACACTGGTCACAATCACAGGAGCCATATTGATATTGATTTTTCTCCGGCACATTGGGTGACTCCAAAGTGGTCGACACGGCCACAGGCTCGAGTCAGAGATGCCGAGCGAACATGGGCTGCAGGAGCATGCGACTGTGGCCAATTAATGTTGGCGGCCGGAGATGCAGGCTGGAGGGAAACGCTGTTTGTGTGGCTAACAACAGGAGGTGTTACCAGGTGGTGGAACTCAGCAGCAGCCAATCACATCAGCTCCACGCGCTCCCTTTATTATGGCTGCAGAAAGTTTTGGGTTTTAAGCTGAGAGGAGAGGAGGCGCAGAGCGACACAGCACAGTTTAAGAGCAGCTAAACTGGCAGCAACGGGCAAATATTTTCTGTCGCTTTCTGTGTTTGTGTCCACTGAAGTGATTAAAACTGCACCATGACGCCTTCACTGCAAATACCGAGAGAAAAGCAACGGACTGGTTAAGTCTGTTCTGTTCACAGGATTTAAAAAAAGAGAATTTGGGTCATTCCAGAACTGAAGGACATTTGGGCTTCAAAATGTTTGAAAAATAAACCTTCTCTTTTACAGTTTTCTGTTCCATATTCATCAATAATAGGTATTGATTGGCTCAGCTTCCACATCAATGGTAGCATTTTTATTCCATGTTTTCTGTGTTGTTTGCTAACCCTACTCTAATCACAGTAACAGGGTTGCTAATCCATGCTAATGTGATCTTTTTCTCAGCAGTAGAAGCTAGATATTTAGCTGCTGTTACTGCTGACCAAGAGGACAAACTGACTGATGGAAAACAGTCCAAAGAATTAGTCTGATCCTGATAATATGAGGTAGAGTGAGACATTCAGTCAAGGCTGACAATGGGATGAAAAGATGAAAAATAGAAGAGAGGACATAGCTTTGATGTAAACGACAAAAACAAGACACAAAATTTCAAAAGCAAGACACAAACGACAGAAACGAAACGGAAAATGACAAAAACAAGACAAAATGAGTAAAACATCATGAACAGGTTCTGCTAACATGTTGTGGGACACACGTTCCATGAATAATAATTATTATTTAAAATATTATGTTGATTAAAAAAATGTTGCCACAATGACAAGAGACATCAATGAAAAAATAATACCAAAAAAAGGAGATTTAAATTTCATTTTAACTGTTTTATTAGAGATTCAGTTTGGTCATCAGGGGGGTGGGACAAGAGAAAAATGACATTTTAGGGGGAACTCCAGACTTATATGGTATTTTTAAAAACATTTTCAAACATTCTTTTCTCCTAGTTTTTTTAGATTTGGTCTCAGGACAAGAACATTTACACAACAACTGCATGTTTTAGTATTTTCTACATGGATTATTTGAAATCTGATTGGTGGGATGTAAAATGTCCTCCAATTCTGGAACGACCTTTTTCATATTCGTCTTCTGATTTCAATAGCAAAATACAAAAACTTGTTTTCCACTAATACAGACACACGGTGCTTGAAAGTGCAGCTGTGTTGCACCACAATCTCACTGCATTAGAGGCATGAAATCACCACAGAAACACAAGTGAAGAAGCAGAAACAAGCGTAGAGCCCCGTCTGACCACAG
Organism: Amphiprion ocellaris; assembly: GCF_022539595.1. NCBI lineage: Eukaryota > Metazoa > Chordata > Actinopteri > Pomacentridae > Amphiprion > Amphiprion ocellaris. The sequence continues at coordinate 29,874,979 of NC_072784.1, forward strand.
CGCTTTTATATCTGCATTAGTCTCTGTGGGTTTGTGTCTGTATAATAACTCACTGGATTGTTTGTGTGTGTGTGTGTGTGTGTGTTATACGGTAGTTGTGTCTCGGCGCTGCTTTTATGTGTAATCCAACTGCTGTTAAAAATACATAAAGTAAGAAAAAAGACAAAGAAGCCACCCATGGAGGCGGTTTGGTTTATATAATCTGTTGACTCTGCTGCTTTTCAGATGTTTTTTTTCATCAGCTGGTCTACTGTACACGTCGCATCCAAACATGAATGTTTTCCACATGTTCTCCCTCCTCCCCGGAGCATCCGCCTCATCCTCTGAGATGTTTGAATCTCTTGGCAGCTCCTCATCCCGTGTTTTTCTGCTGGTTGTAGCCCCAAACAGAATCAAAGCGCTCTCTCTTTGTTTTCTCCTGAGTGGCACATAAATACATGAAGCAGATAAAGGCCAAAAGCCCCACTAGCTGCGCTGCTTTATTTGAACGGTTGTGACATGTTTTGCAGTGTTTACCCAAACCGCTTTCCCTCTCCGCCGAGGTGCTCCCATTGTGGTACGAATGCATTTGTGTATGAAAGCACTTGAATAAGTATGTTTTGAGCAGAATAATAAAAGGTTAGAAAGCCAAACTGACTTTGCAAACCCTTTCATTTCTGTTTGCTTTTTCTTTTTAGTTTGTCCTCGAATCAACTCAGGAAACATTTTTGTGTTGTATCGCATGTTACGAGTCACATTTTAAGAGCTCTTCAGATCAACTTTGTGTGTTTACTGACAAGATAGCAGCAAAGCAAACACTTGACTCGCGGTCGATAAATTCTCAAGGACGTTTCTACGCTCAGTGAAGGTCTCACTTTCTCCTACTGTTCAGCCACAGAAACACTGCGGGTCAAATAAAAGGAGGCAAAATGTACAGTTTGTGCTTTAGAACGTACAGTTCAAAGGTGTTCTTTCATATGGATGTTGTGCAATATGGAAATCAGTGGAGAACTCTAATGTAAATCCAGACATATAAATGCAGGAATCTGTATGAGTTCATGTCTCTCTGTTCTTTGCATATTTATTTTTTATTTATTTCCCTTTATTTAACCAGGAAGTCCCACTGAGATTAGAGATCTCTTTTACAAGAGCCATACAAAATGTAGACGTTATATAAAACAGATACATGATACACAAATAAACAATAAACAGATTGACAGATTGACCTCTTAAGAAAAACACTGATATTCCTTCTTCACTGTATTCTTTATGATACTCTAAAACTCATTAATGGATATGAATGTTTCTAGTTTAAGAGTTTTTTGAAGATTATTCCATGACCATGGTGCATGATGGGAGAATGCTGTTTTGCCAAAGTCTGTTAGAGTCCAGGAACATTGAAAAGCAACCACTTGGAGGTGCAGATGGTAACTATGGTTTGTATGGTTAGTTACGATCGTCCATGTCCATGTCCAAGTCCAAATATGACTCATTCAATAGTAAATGAGCATTTAGTGCCTTAAATCTACCAACCATTTCATGGTAAACCAGTATCTGGCTGCTGCTAATTTCCCACCATAGTCTGTCAGCTTTTCTGTAAATGGGTTGGAGCATATTAAAGAATTAGTTTTGGAATAAATATTGTTAATTAAAATGTTAAAACATGTTCTAAAAGCTGAAAAAAATGCAACTTTTTAGCAATTGTCACTGTCTCCTGCAATTTCATGGCAACAAATAAGCTTAAAACGTCGCAATTTTTTCGAAAAGCGGCCATGAATTCAGGGATTTTAGGCCGCAACAAACTCGAACAATGCCAGCAAAATCCTGGAAGGACTAATAGATGAACATAAACCAGTGTTATTGTCTACGAACGTTTAGTGATGTCCAGCCAACCAAATCATAAAGAATACAGCGGTGAGTGAGAGACGTTGCATTTGAAATGAAACGCAGTGAAGCATGAATCACTGAATCAAGTCTCTTTAAGGTGGAGGAGGCTGCATGGCTGTACAGTAGATCACCAATCAATCACAGATAGAAAGGTGGTTTCCACAAGTTTTTTCTTTGCAGAGAATGTAAATCATGTTTTATTTTCAAAATAAAAGCCAATCTTCAATTTGGGTTTCTTAACTAAGTTAGAGATATGTACATTAAATGAAAGCTTTTCATTGATCCATATTCCCAAGTATTTATAGGAGGACACCCTTTCAATCAATGTACCCTCAGATGTAACAATTCTTAGATTGTCAAAGTTTTGTAAACGATCCTTTGATAAAATCATGGGCATGAAAGGACTGCGTCGCTAAATGAGATAAAGCACTTGAAATAAGAGCTCAAAACTCAAAGAGCTCTTCTCATTTTATTAATTTCAGCCTAATCCACTCCTCCATCCCCGGTTCTCCAGCCCATCATCCAGAAATCAGTCTTGGTGCATCATAACAAAGGACGTCTCATTCTGTAAAATCCCTCTTGAGGATCGTGGAGGATGCTGGAAGAGCTGTGAGCAAGGACGCTCAGATGCATTGATGTCACTTTAAACTGACGGTTCTAAGATGAGGATGTCTCATTTTGTTGAATACCTGTTGCCTCGACTCCTCTTTGCTCAAATCTCTGGTGGGATGGACGAAGACATAAGATGAAGAGTTGAGAAAAGAAGTCAAGGATGTGCAATTATAGCGAAATGCAATGAGGGGTGATAGTCCTCTTTCTCTCATCTGTATTGAAAAGGACAAGAAAAAGGAAGTTTAGACCTGTCTAGGAATCTCTAAAGTTAAGGCTGCACTTAAATGGACGGAACAGATTCCAGATGGGATGAATTTGGAACAGAAGATGGAGGAGATGCAGACATAAAAAGGAATCACTGAGGAGGATTTAGCTTTAACTTTAGCTCTTTAAAAGAAGTGAAGGAACCACACCTTAAAGCTGATATCTGTCCCAACAAGCCTCCTTTCATCAACCTCTCCCACTATGACCCTCTTCCTCTAACCCCTATTCTTATCTTTTGCCTCATAGTGTTGGATTAAATGTACGTGAAATGTGCAAGAAAATATCTTTGTCACCTAAAAAATAAAGGAATCTCTGTCATCTGTTCATCCGATCTAATATCTCTCGTAACCTAAACTCAGACGTGACGTAGACATGATCTCATGGAAGATTAAGGCATTTAACAGGGGTGTCAAACATACGGCCTGCGGGCCAAATCCGGCCCTCCAGAGGGTCCAATTCGGCCGGCAGGATGACTTTATAAAGAGCAAAAATTACAGACAAGACATTAACTGTAAATTGTAAACTTGTAAAACTATAAATTTAAAATAATTTCTAGACCATGACAAGTTGTTTTGATCATAAAGTGAAATACCAGATTGCCCATTGTTCTTTTGTCATTTTGTGTCTCACTTTTGTAATATTTTGCTCTGTTTTTGGTTTTGTTTGTCTGACTCTCATTTGTCTCATGTTTTTTTGTGTTTCCTTTTCATCTCGCTTGTATTTTTTGTCTTGTTTTTGTCGTTTTTTTCTCGCTTTTGTCATTTTTTTGTCTCGTTTTTGTCGTTTGTCCATTTTTTGTTGCTTCGTAACTTTTTTGTATAATTTTTTATCTCTTTTTGTTTTTGTTTCATGTCGTTTGTCTCATTGTTTTTCATTTCGTGTCTCAATTTTGTCATTTTGCGTATCAATTTTATGATAATTTGTCTGGTTTTGGTTGTTTTTTTACCTTTTTTTGTCTGACTTTTGTCTCACATTTTTGTCATTTTGTTTCTTGTTTTTGTGTTTCCTTTTTATCTCACTTGTGTTTTTTGTCTTGTTTTTGTCATTTTGTGTTTTATTTTCTTCATTTTTTTGTATATTCTTGTTGTCATTTTGTTTCACGCTTTTGTCATTTTTCATTTTGTTTGTATTTGTCAACTTTTTGTCGCTTTGTAACTCTTTCATCTCTTTTTTGTTTTGTTTCATGTTGTTTGTGTCATTTTGTGTCACATTTTTGTAACATTTTCTCTTGTTTTTGTTGTTTTTTGTCTTTTCTAAAGTAAAATACGGTATTGGTCAGTTTCAGATGACTGAATGTTTTGTTCCTTTGTAGATAAACTATGATCAGTAAGTTGTAATGTGTAAATGATAAACTGAGGCATAATGTTGTTGAAACTGAATTTATTTTTCTTAAAGAGAAACAAGATTTTCTGTGCATCTTCCAGCAAAATGCAGCCAAAGACAATTTTTCGAGTACATTAAAGTCCGCTAAAGCATGCTTTTTAATTTGCAACCTTCTTCAAACATGGCGACTGCACTTCTGGAGACACAAGGAAGTGAAATATTGAGTTTGAAGTCATTCCAATGACTGGTGACCATCTCTGGGGTTCTAAGTTGCTCCTTTTTCTCGGCAACACCATCAAAGATAAGAGCATCAAAGGCAAACGCATGACGCCATATGATGTTAAATCCCAATAAGAACCAGTCAGATGTTGGTAGAACTAGTGTGAGAAGAACTAACTTTCGGATCAGTGCTACTCTAAGACAGATAACAGCATATAACATATCACACTCTGCCTTTGATTGCATTTGGTTTAAATAAAAGCATCCGTTTCAATCCACACCACTCTCAGTCCCCAGTAGCCTCTTGTGAAGGAGACAACAACCTCCATGTGACCACCCACTCAGGAAGATTGCCAGAGGATAGTTTTGCAATCATGTCAGGGTAGTGCGGCTCGGTTTTGATGTACCATAAAGCCATTATTTCTGCGGGGCTGATAGGGACTTAATTAGAAACATAATGAATCCGCTGCACATCTGACAAGCCTAATTAGGCCTGACTGAAACGCAGGGATAATTGGGTTTTCAGTTCAGGGCCTCAGAACATCGACCCAAACCCTCTTCCGGACCCTCCTGCAGGTCTCCAGGTCCCTCAGCTGCTTACTCAAACCAGACAAGATGGACGGTCAGCGTATTGTTACAGGAAGCTACAGTATCTCGCCGCGTCTCTTTTGGTGTATCTGTTGCGAGCTTCGTGATCCATGGAACCTCCTCCGATGCCCTTTATAATCCCATTACAGCTATTGTCTCCGGCTTATGGCTCCGTCGCTGGAGGAGGGAAACAAAGGAAGTGTCAGGCTGCCGGAGCAGAGCAGACATTTGTGGTTCAGGTGTGTTTGCCAAACAGATGCTAAGGTTATCAATCAGGCTGCTCCATTTTTAGACCTCCATATGTGCAGATAACACAATCCTGTTACCCTAATGTCTGCAACGGTTATCGTTTTCATCTTTCCATGTTGTGGGTTTAGGTTTCTACAGATTGGAACGGGGTTTATTGTCTATTTATATCTTTTGTTGAGATCATATGCACCCGTACAGGACGACAAGAAAAGACTGCAGCACCTTCATTCTAAAACTATATCACTGAGGAGAAGTCCTGTAAAGTTTCTGCATTCACAGCGGAGCACACACACCGCTTTAATTATCTTGCAGTCTGATTACATCACAAATTATGTGTTGGAATAATAAATGTAGCATCAGACTCCAACTCAAGAGAAGCAGCAGGAAGCCAAAGCAGTGAGTTTAGAAACTTTATGAGCAAATTTTTAAAAGATATTACTGTTTTTTGGACATTTTAATCAATTTTAAGACAAAAATACGTGGCAAAATCGGAAACCATTTTGCTGATGAACTGGACAGAATCTCTAACAATGTGCTACATTTTCTATACAGCTGCAGTTGTGATGTCAGATGTGAGTGTTCTAATTGCCACCGACCACAAAACCGTTGCTGAATTCCACTCTTCTGCTTTGAGTTAAATTTATCCGTCGTTGCTTTGTGTTGAGGATCTCTGCTGCACACACATTGAACCTGATTGTGTTTCCAGGAAGACAGATCTAAAGGGGTGAAATTAGAAACGTTGTGAGTGAAGGTTTCATCCATTTAGATCACTTAGCACTGTGTGTAAAATCTGTTGTTATGGGATGCTTGAGTCAGATAAGTCTTTGTATCTGTGTTTAGTCACACATCTGGAGAGGACGGTTATGAAAATGCAAACATCACAGCATCAAAAAGCTCAGATGAAACAAACATAATCACAAAAACTTTAATTATATACTGGAAAACACGAAGTCAATAGTGATAAAACGTCCAATTATTCTTATACATACTCAAGTCAAGTCAAGTTCACATTTATTGTCTCCCCTGGGAGGAATTTATACTGGACAAAGACAAAAATCAGCTGCACTGCAACACAGAACACATACTACTAAAACCACATAAAATCCATAACATATAATCTAAACCTACTAAGACCTGTTGTTTTTTTCTACTGTGTCTTGCAAGTTTGCACCGCGGTTTAAGAGAAACGGCATTTCAATCCCGTCTATGTCCTGTACATACGGCAGAACTGACAATAAAATTTGATATAGTTTTTTCTTTATGACTTTATGGTGGAAGGTTTGCAATTCGGGTGCAAAGACCAGCACCTCACTGTTACTAGGAATACATTTGCTGATGATCACATGATTGTGATCCTGCTACAAATCCACCACTGAGGACTTATTGGGACTTATCTGTTGGAAATGATACAAGGAACAACTGATTAAATTGTGGGGGTGTTTCTGAGTCCCATCAATTCCCGCTGCCCGCTACATATTTAGGTCACGTGATTCAGTATCTGTACATAACGTACACATGCAGAACACACACCTGTGCTCAGCGCAAGGTCATTTTGTTTATGGTAACTTCTATATTAAATGGACACATTCTGTGTTGCCATGATTTCTGCCACAAATTTTTTCAAGATTTCAGCCGTGGGAAATGATACAACTGAGCAGCCTTGGAGGAGTACTGCACTCTCTGTGTGCTTTTCTTGTTATTTGTTTAATATTCATTTGCACAAAAGAGATAATTCTTACAATGAATTTGATAACGTTTTGTTAGTTCTTGGGATTAAACAAAATTTAAATACGTAATTCCTGCTTGTTGTCTTTTCTCTGTATTTTTTCTTGCAATATATCAATTATCGCAGATATTGTGTATCGTGATATTATCATTTTGGTGGACCAAGTATTGTCACAATATTTACTTGCTTGTATCGTTCCACCCCTACTGTATTTAAGCTTTAGTTATGAATGTTTTGGCGATCAGAGAAAAGACAGAATGTTATGATCCTGCTCCAGCCTCTGCCTTTCTTCCTCCTTTTCCCCATTTTTCCTCCTTTCTCCCTTGGGTCCTGATCTGTTTCTGTTTTGTCCTGTCTCTTTGGCTCTGTCTGTCACCTCTCCCTCATGTGTCTCTCTCTCTCCCTGTCTCTCTCCCTCATGTGTCTCTCTCTCTCTCTGTCTCTCTCCCTCATGTGTCTCTCTCTCCCTGTCTCTCTCCCTCATGTGTCTCTCTCTCCCTGTCTCTCTCCCTCATGTGTCTCTCTCTCTCCCTGTCTCTCTCCCTCATGTGTCTCTCTCTCTCCCTGTCTCTCTCCCTCCTGCTTCACCTGCCTGCACTCTGTCTTGCTGATTGCTACAATGAGTTTCAGCTGCAGCAATCAGTTTACACTATTCACCTGTTCTCCACCTCACCTGCACCTATTTAAGCTCTGCCCGTTCATTCACTCCCTGCCGGATCATAGATTCACATTCCCTTCGAGATTCTGTTGCCCTCTGAGATTCAGCGACCCACATGCCCTCTGCTTTTGGACTCTGTTTTTGGACTCTGTTTTTCCCCTCCTCTGGATTTTCCTCACCCTGGATTCAGCAGTTCTTTTGGATTCCCGCTAGCCCTGTTTTTTGTCCCCAGCCAGTAGCTCTAGTCTCGTCTCTGTTCACCCCAGATTTCCTGAGCCTGCTTCCCTACCCCTTCTGTTCAGTTCCCCCATTTTGTAAGGACCCCTCCTTTGCTTAGTTTTGTTAGTTCTAGTTTAGTGATCTTCTGTTCTTGAATTCATAGTGTTTGTTAGTGGTTTGGTTTAGTCTTGTTTCCCCCCAGTTCAGTTTTCCATTTATGTATTGTTTTTGTTCTCTGGTAAAATAAAAGCCTTTCCTTAAATCACATTTCTGCCAGTCTCTCTATGTCTGCGCCTGGGTTCTCCAGCACCCCCCGTAACACAGAACCAGTGCAACTGTGCGAACAACATTCTGCCCTTTATTTGACATCCAGGTTGAAATGTAATTACACACACAGTGAGAGAGAAGTGACAAACTGACGGTAAAAGCAGAAATTGTGAAGGAAAAAAAACATCGACTTTAGTGAAAGAACAACAAAGGCAGCCAGACTCTCACAGGTGAAAAGGAAAGATGTCCAGACACACTGGGGAACAAAGAGATGACACTCGGAGTGATAGCGGCATCAACAATAGGAGTCGGATAATCACAGCAGCCTGGGTGACAGCACGGCATGATTAACACTAATGACCCGGCACTTTATGAGCCTCTACAAAGACAATTAGTCCTCCCACTCTCCTCCTCCTCCTCTGCTCTCTGGGGCAGCGAACATGAATTTTACCCACAACTCCCCCACCCTCCTCCTCTCCATCCTAATGCTGCTTTTTCATGGGTTTTTGCACTTTTATTCCAGCTTTCTGTTCCTGCAGAGACAATTTATAGTATGTTTGGCTCTCACTTCTATCTGTGTTCAAAAGCACCTGAAAACTGGCCGAACACCATCAGGAGTTTTGTCTTTTTCTGTCACATCTTGCGGGACTTTTAGCAGATAATTCATGGAGCTCTGTTCGCAAACACAGCATGCAATTATATGTGATAGATGATCCAATAAGGTGGCACCCGCTAAGGTGCAGCTGACACGTGATTGATCATATGGTCAGTGATTGATGACTTGAGAGAATATGATTGCCTGTTCTACCAAAATTACTAACTGGAGCCCACTGGGTGCGACAACATTTCTCTGCAGTCAACGGAATGAAAGAAAATGTAGGAGTTCAACAGGGGGATGAAATATGCAGCTGTTAGATTAAAAGTCTTCAGTAGTGCTCGATAAAGTCAAGAACACCTTCAGTTTAATGTGTATGATAACATAAAGAGCTGCTCCTGCTTTGTTAACAAGCTGACATGCTGTTTTTCTAATTTATAATACGCTGTGAATGAAAAAAGCTCCATGAAACTGCAGTTAACCAATGACAGTCTCAAAAACACAGATTCAGACAGCTGGAGTTTCATATGTCACAAGTCTAAGGCGCCAATCACGGTGGAGCTTTCTGTAATTTTCTTCTTCAGAATCTGCTTTGGGTTCAAACATCTATGACTGAATTGCTCCAATATTACAACCAGCTATCGGTAAAGGCATTGCAGTTTTACTGTGTAGGTGAGCTGGTGTGCTTGAGCTGCAGTGAGCAATGGAGGAGTGGATGGAAATAAAGGCGGAGACTTTAAAAATCTACAGATTCTAATGGAAGAAAGGATGTAGAGTTATATGACAGTCATTTTGAGGTTTGAAAAGTCTATTTTTGTGGAAAAATTTCTTCCTATGTCAGTGTGATGAATAGAGATGAGTTCTAGTCAGTGAACAGGGAGGGATTTTAAGACAATAAAAACATGGTTTGTGATTTAATATTCATGATGTACACTACCGTTCAAAAATTTGGGGTCACCCAAGCAATTCCATGTTTCCATGAAAACTCCCACTTTATCCATGTACTAACATAACTGCACAAGAGTTTTCTAATCATCAATGAGCCTTTCAATACCATTAACTAACACAATGTAGCATTAGAAAACAATATACAATATATATAGTTACCGATGCTTTTAGACGTCATTGACTGATGGAAACACTTTAATGTATTGTTTTTATTGTCTGTAATAATAGAAGATACCTCTCATTTAATAAAGATTCTATGTATAATTGGAGAACCAATACTTCTTTTTCTGTTTACTGACACTAATTGGATCTAACTTTAGAAATATATTCACAGTATTAAACCAGAATTTAACAGGATCATCTAGTATTTTTTCATATTTAGCAGATGATGCTGTTGAATTTATATTAAAAAGCTGTGAACTAAAAGGAAATTCTTGTGAAATATGCAAACTTTTTTTTTTTGCAGTTGCAGATTTTTGGCTGTCTTTTATTTTGGACGTGTAAATTCCCAGACATTTTCTGCAGTTTTATTGATATTTTCATGTATTTCAAAAGTGCAGAATAAATCTGTAATTTTTTTTAAAGTGCAGAAATAAATACTATGTGTTGTTCTGCTGTCAGTTTAGTCACTGCAGCTTCTGAATTTTCTTCAGATTTGTGCTTATTATTGTAACTGTTGGTCCGCTAACCTTAACAATGATTCAGTTTCAACCACAGCATGATATTTTCCAGACACTCATCAAATTGTTTTTGTGGTAATTTCTTAAATAACATAGAGGTGAAGGCACCTCGATGCTCCATCCTGGTTCTTCCCCTGATCTTTCCTCTGATCGACCACTACAGCCTCTCAGCAATTACATCCTCCCTCCTCACACCCGGAGAGTCTGTCGGTTCTGTAACTCCCTGGTGTTTGGTGGCTCTCTGGCACTCTCAGCTAATCCCCATGTCAGAGCCACATGCCAATAGATCTGTGGCCTCCAGTAATGACTCGCAGCCAAACGCAGCGTGCCAGAGCCGGGCCGCTAACGCCATGTAATTAGCAGAGCATCGACGCTCTCAGACACCCAGTTGAAGAATGGCTGCAATTTATCTCAAGACTTTACTGTATTTGGAGACATGAGAAGTTGGTGCAGTCCGTTTGTTCTGGTGTGTGGTTTTTACTTCAGCATGCAATTTTATCACCTAAATTAAAAAAAAAAAAAACTCAAAGAAAGACCCAAAATAATACCTCAAGATGTAAAGAAAAAAACGACTGGCATGAATCTGGGAGTGCAGCTAATCAATGCCTTATTGTACCTGACTTTGGTATGTTTTGTTTATTTGCTAATTTCAAAGCTTTATTTATGAGTTGAGCTTGAGTCACTTATTATATGGGTTAATAATATAGGTTTCTAAGCACTCAAAGGAGACAAAACTTCCTGTAAGACCAAATAAATAAACAAACAACACATACCAGTCTGACTTGTCGTGGTGTCATGTAACTAATTTTTAAAAATGTGCTTCAATTGTCTGCCCCATTGAGAGGTCTAATGATCTCCACACACTCCAGAATGATAACAAAAACTAGAAAAGCACTCAGAGAGCGCAGTACTCCCCCAAGGCTGCTCATTCCCCCATATGGCATTGTTTTTTTTTTAGAAATGCAGCATTTGTTTATTATTTATTGACCATCAGAAATCATGGCAACATAGAGTGTCCATTTAATATACAGGGTTGGCCATAAGTTTCCATAAATAGGAAAAATGAGCACAGGCGTGTGTTATGCATGTGTACGTTATGGACGGATGCTGAATAGCGTGACCTAAATATGTAGCGGACGGCAGGAATTGATGAGACTCAGAAACACCTCCACAGTTTAATCAATTGTTCCTTGTATCAATTCCAATGGATAAGTCCTGATAAGTCCTCAGTGTTGGATTTGTAGTAGGATCACAATCATGTGATCATCAGCAGGCAGCTGATGTAACGTTCACTTGTTGTCTTAGTTAGTGATGCCATGCCATATATCTCGCAATGATACAGAAATCTTTAACAAATCCGTGGATCCAGACTATAAGCTGCATCACTGCCAAAATCTAATCACTTAGTCCTTTTGTCATTTCTGACCTTCCCTGAAAATTTCATCCAAATCTGTTCGTCTGTTTTTGAGTAATGTTGCTAACAGTCAGACAGACAGACAGACGGCGATCGTCACACAACTCCACCACATTCCTTGGCAGAGTAAAAATATGAACATTGCTGTTGTTATGGCCATTAGCTGAATGGAAACACCCTCAGACTGCAGGAGATCAATGCTATTTCTAAGCGTTCTGATCACATCTGTCAGATTAAATTGCCCCACTAGGGGTTTCATGCCACAGTGGGTTGAAAGGCAGGAAGCAGCACCAAAGCATTCCCCCTCCACTGTCACATTAGTCTCTACAGGTCCTCTCTGCAGCCATAACAATAACATACATGCATACCAATTCATCAGTCACACATTTAAAATTAATTATCAGTTATACAGAAATGGAAAAAAAAACAGGCGTTACAAATACAGGAAATAAAAAAATAAAAGCTCTACATACTAGAATCCAGATTTCACAATCTCTACAAATCATACAAATCTCTACAAATCCAGAAGATTTTTCTATGTAACTAGCTTCTCTGTACACTATTTTAGAGCCATGCTGCATTTATTTTTATTTCTATTTTGTCTAAACACATCCTGCAGTTTATTAAAAAGTCTTTAATATTTTCTCGTGACTCTTAGCTGCACTATTTTATGCAAACAGCTTATTTTTGGCATTTAAAATCACTGGGTTGTTTAGGCTACATATCTGACCAGTAAACTTGTTAAATCTGACAGTTCTCTCTTTTATTTTGCATCTTTTTTAGAAATCCAGACCACATACTTGAATTCTCCTCCTCCAGTGTGTTTTCTTTTTCCATGTTGATCACAGTTTGATGGATGAGCAGCTTGCTTTAACACATGCTTCCACGCTGGCGCCGCTGCAGATATTTAGTACGTGGCCCTGCGTGGTTTTCTTCTTTTTGCACATATGCAGTGAAGTATGGTGAAGTCAGCGTGTTGACTCTTGTGTACACACAGAAGCCTGATGGAAACTCCCCCACAGCCCTGCTTATGTCTACAGAGTTTACTGTTTGGCAGCAGGAGGCCGTCATTCATCCTGACTTCACATCAAGCCCTGAAAGTTTATGCAAAAACTAACAGTAAAATCTACAACCAAGTTATCATAGAATTAACCAGCTGTGACCAAATGTACAGTGCTGTGAAAAAATATTTGCCCCCTTCTCAAATTCTTATTTCTTTTTTGCATATTTTCCCTACTTAAATGTTTAAGATCAGCAAACAAATGTAAATATCTGACGAAGAGAACCAAAGTCAACACAAAATGCAGTTTTTAAATGATTTTACTTATTATCTAGAACTGCCAATGAGTCTCTCACATCTCTGTGGAGATATTTTGGTCCACTCTTCTTTGCAGAATTGTTTTAATTCAGCAACACTGGAGGGTTTTCCAGCATGAACGGCCTTTTTAAGGTCATGTCACGGCATTTCAATCAGATTCAAGACCAGACTTTGACTCGGCCACTCCAGAACCTTCATTTAGTTTTTTTTCAGAGCTATTCAGAAGTCAACTTGCTGGTGTGTTTTGGATCGTTGTCCTGCTGCAGAACCCAGTGAGCTTCAGCTTGAAGTCACAAACTGATGGCCAAACATTCTCCTTCAGGATTTTCTGATAGAGAACAGAATTCATGGTTCCATCAATCACAGCAAGTCGTCCAGGTCCTGAAGCAGCAAAGCAGCCCCAGACCATCACACTACCACCACCATGTTGACTGTTGGAATGATGTTCTTTTTCTAGATGTAACGAGACACACATCTTCCAAAAAGCTTAACTTTCATCTCATCAGTCCATAGAATATTCTCCCAAACATCTCCTTCAGATGTTTGTTTGCTAAAGTAAGACGAGCCTTCATGTTCTTCTTGGTCAGCAGTGGTTTTGGTCTTGGAATTCTGCCATGGATCCATTTCTGCTCAGTCTCTTCCTTATTGTGGAGTCACTGACCTTAACTGAGGTTAGAGAGGCCTGCAGGTCTTTAGATGTTGTCCTGGGTTCCTTTGTGACCTCCTGGATGAGACGTCGCTGTGCTCTTGGGGTAATTTTGGTAGTGAAGGTTCTCCACTGTTCCATGTTTTCTCCACCGTGGTTCTCTGGAGTCCTAAAGCTTTAGAAATGGCTTTGGAACCCTTTACAGACTGATAAATGTCGATTGTTCTTGGATTTCTTTGGATCACAGCATTTTGTTGCAGCTTTCTGAGATCTTTGTTCAACTTAATTTAGTCAGACAGGTTCTATTTAAGTGATTTCTTGACTGAACAGGTCTGCAGGTAATCAGGTGTGGGTGTGGTCAGTGAAATGGAATTTGCTTTCCAAAAAATGTGATTAGCCACAGTTAATTCATGACTTAACAAGGGGGTAATTACTTTTTCACACAGGGCCAGGTAGGTTTGGACAGATTTTTTCCCTTAACACACGAAATCATCATTTAAAACCTGCATTTTGTGTTTACTTTGGTTATCTTTGTCTAATATTTACATTCGTTTGATGGTCTTAAACATTGAAGTGGGGGAAATATAAAAAAAAAAAAAAAGAATCCGAGAAGGGGAAACTACTTTTTCACAGCGCTATATATCGCTTTTTTTTTTTTACCTCGTTATCATTCTTCATGAAGCATCAGATTGATTTTTTTCTCACCTTCATTCTCGATGGAAATGAGTAAAAGTTTTTAATTGCCCCTGCCTCCTCGAAGGAAACCCTGTATCTTCCTGAAAGACGACGGGGCCGAGAAAGATGCAATGATTTGGCTGCTGCGACTGAATTTGATGCGCTCTTGTGACAGGGAGGCTAAATTAATTTCTCCTCTTATTCCAGAACTGAGAGATAAAAGGCCACCGAGGCGCTGGATGGAATGCACACCGTATTATTCTCATTTTTTCATCTTCTCTTTAGCAAACAAAAGGACAGCGGTGTGGGGCAGAGACAGATTTGGAAACAGGTTTGCCTGCAGGGAGGTGATGCATAATCCTGCAAACTAGGTGAAACTAACGACATACATGTGCAGCTGCAACGGTGTAGCACGCGATGACACGAACATTTAGTCGAACATGCAAGCTGTGGGAGCGAGTGTGGCCAGACAGGAGTCCCACATGGCCGGACTGCTAAGTGGAACAGAACAGTTAATGGGATATTTATCAAGTGAGGACACTCAGCCGGAGACAAGGAGAAATAAACAAGCTTGTCTGACCGGGGCATCCTCGGCTATTATGATAAACAAGCACATTATTTGAAAGTCTAATGACCACTAGATGAAACGCAGCACACTATATACCCTTCAAGAGGTTCTGTGGCACACTTACTGCTTTATAAGAGCACGGCGTCGCTGACTGATAGAGACAATTAAAAATAAATAAGATATTGAGGAGACAATCTTTTCCATTCCTCTGGAAAACCTGGAGAGCGGTGCAAATTTAAAGAGAAATATAAGTATAAAACACTTACAGAGGGACATGTTGTAGGTTTTACTTCATTATTGTGCTATTTTTCCACCACTTAAAGGGCTGCTGGTTTGCCAGGTATTGATCCGAGCTCAACAAGCACTATCTACTTAAGGGTAACTGCTACACTTTGTGTCCCGTCCCTTACTGCATCTGGCTAATTTCCTCTGACAGTGATGCTTACAGGGAGACTGTTTTCTGCAGAAAACAACACAGTTCATGATTTAAAAGCAGCAAACTCTGTGTAGAGTTGAAGAAAAATTAGAAGAGGCACATAACCTTTGGCTGCTAAAGCAAACTGGTAAAAATAGAAATATCTCCACGCAGCGATGTGGAAACCTCTAATCAAGTTTACTTACAACTTTAAGAAAATCTAAATAAATGCAACGTGGTTGACCCTTATCAACAAAGGTAATGGATAATTCTCCACCACTCCATTGAGACAAATGGTAAAACACATTAGCTTAGCTCATTAGGCGCTTAAAATGCTAAATCTCATTTCATGGGTCACCAGTCGTCGCCTGTGGACACAATCAGCTGGAAGTGTAATTGAATAAGTGCATCCCAACGTGACCTTTGACTCTCAGCCTCCACTGTTAACTAAACTTAACAGGGTTAGTGGTTTTTTAATATACACTGCCTGTCCAAAAAAAAGCCATGATTTGGATTTAACTAAGCAAATAGGTAAGATCCTTCCATTGGATAATTACTGCAGTGATGAACACGTTTCAGCTGCAACAACTTATTTAACTCTAGCTGATGCAGTGAGGAGCTTCTCATTTCTTGAACAACCACGTTGGAAGACATATCCTGTCGAGATGTCTGATAATGCCGACCCACCAATATTATCAGCCCGATATTGGCATAAAAATGTAATATCAGTCAATGTCATTATCTGTTTTTTTGCCTATCATAAAAAACGATAAAATAATGCCTGGATTTCGCCAGCTTTTATCAGCACACAAATGATGACATCATCTAACTGTGTTGTGAGGCGTGTAAACAAGTGTGGCTGCAGTAACAAGCTTGCTGTGCCTGCCTAACAATATGTTTGAACTGTTGTTTGAGACAATAAAAAAGGCATTTTTTCCATATCTTAAGTTGAAGTACTTTTCTTATTTTGCAGATATAATGTTTACATTTGGCCACGACAGGAGATATGTGATGTTACCTAAAATTAGTTGAATATCCCACATATATTGATTCTGGAATCAGAAATTTAGAGTTGGACAATATCGACATATTGGCTATTGACAAAAAAAACAGTCCCCAAAAAAGACATCCCTAATATCCTGTGGTCATGGAAAGGATGTTAATCTCTCAGAAGGGTCAAATTATTGGCCTGCATCAAGCAAAGAAAACAACTAAGGAGATTTCTGAAACCACTAAAATCAGGTTAAGAACCGTCCAACACATTATTAAAACCTGAAGGATAGTGGAGAACCATCATCTGTGGTCAGAACAAACTCTTAGATGATGGTAGGAAATCAACAGTAGAACTCAGGACTATGTTTAATAGTGAAAGTAAGAACATTTCCACATTACAATATGAAGGGAACTCAAAGGATTGGGACTAAACAGCTGCAGCTCTAAGAAAACCACTGATCAGTGAGAATGATCAGAAAAAAAGGCTTCAGTTTGCTATGGAGCATAAAGATTGGACTCTGGAGCAATGGAAGAAGGTCATGTGGTCTGATGAGTCCAGATTTACCCTGTTCCAGAGTGATGGGGGCAACTCTGGACAGAAAAAAATGCTGTGACATTGCAGAAGCTTATTGGAACAATGCCACGGTGAATGTGTGTCGTTCTCAGAGCTAAAGGTGGTCCAATGAAACATTAGAGTGTGTGACTTTTTCTTTTGGATGCCAGCATATATTCCTGCTGCAGTGCAAAGCCTGCGAACAATATTCCACCAAGGTCATCAACGATGATAAAAGCTGGATATCACAGCTCAGATTGTGTTAAAAAATGTCCCTCTGATTGAATTTCATTCGATGAAAAATAAAGGCAGTTATTTTCCAGTGAAAGACGGTAATTAAAGTGAATGTAGGTATGACAGCGCCGTTCAGGAGGCTGTTTATTAAACCTTACATGACCTTGTGCTGATGAAAACTATTAATCACTCGTAATGAGCGACGCTCAAGAATCGCCCACATCAACGTTTTCAGTCAAGCCGTTCTCTTAGTGTGGTGACAGTTTTGTTTGTTGAAAAAAAATGAAGTGGAAAAGTGTCTTTCTCTTTTCTGGTCCTTTATGTGCTGTTAACACAGACTTCAGATTTCACTGGTGATTCTCCTCCTCCAGTAAGTGCTAATTTAGATGGTACACACCAAAAACACTCAATTTCTGACTGATTTTTCGGTAGAACATTGAATAAATGTCATGCAATGTGTGTTAACATGCTCTCCGAGTGAATTCACTGTACTGTGTAATGTTGTAAACCAGGGGTGTCAAACATGCGTCCCGCGGTCCAAAACCGGCCCTAAAGAGCGTCCAGTCCGGCCTGCAGGACGACTTTGTAAAGAGTAAAAATTCCAGAGAAGACATTAACTGCAGATTGTAAATTTGTAAAACTATACGTTTAAAATAATTTCTAGACCATGACAAGTTGTTTTGATCATAAAGTAAAATACTAGATTGTTCATTGTTCTTCTATAATTTTGTGTCTCATTTTTGTAATATTTTGTCTTGTTTTTGTTGTTTTTTTGTCTGACTTGCCATTTGTCTCACGTTTTTGTTGTTTTGTTTCTCGTTTTTGTCGTTTTGTGTTTCCTTTTTGTCTCACTTGTGTTTTTTATCTTTTTTCATTTTGTGTTTTGCTTTGTTCGTTGTTTTGTGTCGTTTTTCTCATTTTGTTTCACGCTTTTGTCATTTTTTGCCTCATTTGTGTAGTTTTTTTGTTGCTTTGTAACTTTTTTGTCAATTTTTTTGTCTCTTTTTGTTTTGTTTTGTGTCATTTGTCTCATTTTTTTGTAATTTTGTTTCTCACTTTTGTTGTTTTGTGTCTCATTTTTGTAATATTTTGTCTTTTTTGCTGTTTTCTGTATCTTGTAAAGTAAAATACCATATCATTCAGTTTCAGATACCTGTGACTAAATGTTGTGTTCCTTTTAGACACTGTGATCTGTAAGTTGTAATATGGAAATGATAAACTGAGGCATAATATTGTTGACATTTCATCTATTTTTCTTAAACACCTACACCCCTGCTGTAAACATCTGTAAATGCATTTTAAAAAATCAGAGAAAGAGAATAATTACACCAAGACCAAGGCTGTTTGTGCAGCAGTTGTGATAATCTCCCTCCCTGCTCATCTCCTCTCAGGCCCAGATAGTGACTTAGAAATTAATGTCCTTCTGTACTTCGAAATTGAATTTGAGTGGGCCTTTGCTCGGCACACCGATCCCGTCGAATCTGTCATCAATTTCTGATAGTATTGGAGGCGACAGCTCATCTGGAGGCTTCTGTAGCAGAAAAGAAATGGGTGCAGCTCCACGCATGGCCCGGCACATAAAGCAAGAACAGCAACGCAGAGCTTCACGTATTTATTCCGCTTCAGAGACTAGAACCTGTTAAAATGACTGTAAATAAAAAGCGGAATGTAGATTTGACACACAGCAAACTATAACAGCGTCACAAACTTGTTTACTTTGGCATCCATATTGAAATGTTTGAGTTGTTCCACCTCAATTCACCCAATTTAAAAAAAAAAAAAAAAAGTTCATGCCTATCCATCTCATATTTGTCTGATTGTTTTTCTGTGCATGTTAAGAAGTAAAACATCTAAACTTCTTGTTTTTTTGTTTTTTTTTAGCTAAAAACTCTTAATGAAGGTGGGTCAAGTCAATTTTTGTGCTGTTTTCTTCACTCCAGTGCCATAACCCGAGAAATAATGCAGCTGGAGTTGTGAAGTTTTACAGCCTCATTGCATTGTCATGCAGATAATAAACACGATTGCTTCTGGTACCACTTTTCAAAAAATTCTTTGAAGCACCGGGATTTTTCATTTAACCCAGTAATGATATGAAACAACTCTTCCATTTGGGACCACTAACTGACTGGTTCCACCATCATATCTGCACAATAATTGTCCTAATATTGGACATAAATGCAAAAAACACTAATTTATTCATTTTTTCTCATACAGGATGTCTCTGAGTGGCACCATGACAACCACAAGAAAAAAAAAAACAGCCATTTAGGATGAAAATGAAGGCTTTATTTGACATTTTTTGACCAAATTTACGCCATCGTATAACTGGTTTGTATTATTCTATCAAAGCTGGGTTGTACCATTAAAGACCACATGTACAAATCAGTGAATCTACTAAATTTCAGGACTCCAGCTGCATTATTTCTCAAGTATTTGCTCTTCAAACACTGATCCACAGATTGACACGAAGAAAATCAGCGCAAAAATCAACATGACCCCAGTTCAGTTAAGAATTTTTAACTCAAAAAGTAATGCAGGGGTGTCAAACATGCGGCCAACGGGCCAAAACTGGTCCTCCAGAGGGTCCAATCTGGCCCACTGAGAAATTAAATCAAAAACTATTAATTAAATTAAATTAAATTAGTAAAACTATAAATTTAAAATAATTCCTAGACCATGACAAGTTGTTTTGATCATAAAGTAAAATACTAGATTGTTCATTGTCCTTTTGTCATTTTGTGTCTCATTTTTGTAGTATTTTGTCTTGTTTTTGTCATTTTTTTTGTCTTTTTTGTCTGATTTTTGTCGTTTGTCTCATGTTTTTGTCGTTTTGTTTCTCGTTTTCATTGTTTTGTTTCCTTTTTGTCTCGCTTTTGTTTTTTGTCTTATTTTTGTCATTTTGTGTTTTGCTTTATTCGTCGTTTTGTGCATAACTTTTGTAGTTTTGTTTCATGGTTTGGTCACTTTTTTGTCTCGTTTGAGTCGTTTTTTGTTGCTTTGTAACTTTTTTGTCTAACTTTTTGTCTCTTGTTCCTTGTTGTTTGTCTCATTTTTGTCGTTTTGTGTCTCTTTGTACTATTTTGTCTTGTTTTGGTTGTTTTTTGTTTGATTTTTGTCATTTTTCTCATGTTTTTGTTGTTTTGTTTCTCTTTTGTCGTTTTGTGTTTCCTTTTTGTTTTTCTTTGCGTTTTTTGTCTTATTTTTGTCATTTTGTGTTTTGCTTTATTCGTTGTTTTGCTTTATTCGTTGTTTTCTTGTGTTTTGTGTTGTTTATCTACTTTTTTGTTTTGTTTCTCGCTCTTGTAATTTTTTGGTCTTGTTTGAGTTGTTTGTTCCATGTTTTTGTCGCTTTGTTACTTTTTTGTCTCTTTTTGGTTTTGTGTTTGTTTCATTTTTTGGCATTTTGTTTCTCGCTGTTGCCATTTTGTGTCTCATTTTTGTCATTTTGTGTCTCATTTTCCAAATATTTTGTCTTGTCTTTGTTGTTTTTTGTTGAAAATCCTTATCGTTCAGTTCCTGATACCTATGACTAAATGTTTTGTGCCTTTTTGTAGACACCCTGTGATCTGTAAGTTGTAATGTGTAAATGATAAACTGAGGCATAGTCTTGTTGAAATTGAATTTATTTTTCATTTTTTTTAATTGACTCAGATCTTCACGCAGGTATCATGAGATCCAGGCACCACTGATGAGATCTGAGGGAACTGATGTGATGAATGTGAAAAACAGTTGCTGTGATGTGCACAAAACTTTACGCCGATGATGGCCAGCTTTTATTTATGGATGCCTCTCTGCACTCAATGTGTCATTCACTGTCTGCGGGGACGGCGGCCGGTGTTGACGTGTCAATCACAGCTGGTGTAGCCTTGAAAGACAAGGTGAGGCGTATCCTCTGGGGACTTATGGCTTTGGGATTGATGTGTCGGTTTGACATTTTGCTGCAATATATTGGGTCAGAATGAAAGAGAGAGCCATCGAGAAACTGAGACTAAAGGCAGGATGCATGTTGCCGATAGTCTTTCTTTGTTTTGTCTCAATGCGTCACACTTAAAAATAATAGTAGAGGCAGACAACAGCAGAATAACAGGAATAAAACAAGAAAGTACATGGGGGAGAAGTAGTTCTTGCAGGCTGTGTGGTCCTGTGGTCAGATGTCTGAGTAATAGGAGGCTGTCAGGCCAAGTCAGTTTCCACCAGATCAACCTGCTAGCACACCACTTAGGGGCCGATATAAATAATCCACTGGCTCTCTGGTGCATTGCATTGTGATGGCTGTCATTACTGAAATATGCAATAAGAGCTGCACAAAGGGCACAGACTGTTGGACTATCCAGCAACCGTTGATTACTACATGAAAGCTCAAGTACGTCTGACAACCGAGCGAGAAATCAGATGTTTCCCATTTCATCAGGACCAAACCTGATGAGTGTTCACTGTGGTCTTTAATACTCTGAGGCCAGTCAGAGAAGATTCAAATACACTACCAGTCAAAAGTTTTCATATACCTTCTCATTTAATGGTTTTTTATTTTTTATTTGTTGTACATCATAAAAGTGGAAGTGGCAGACTTTGTGACAGTTAATATTCGTGCAATTTTCAAAAGTTCTTGCCACGGCTGTACACGGAAATAAATGTAGGAATGACAACTTATCAGCCAAATGAAGGAATGCAACTGCCTCATTGGTCAGGTGAAACTCCCTCTGTCTACTACATGACATCACAAGACTGTATTTAATACAGACCATGGCTGGGAATGGGCAATGATCTGAATTAAACACAGTCTTAATACAGATCTGTCTGTTGTAGGAATCTGTGTCTGTGATTGGTTATTGACATACTGAATCAACCTTCATCTGCCTGCTGGAATCCAAAATGTAAAAAAATATCAATAAAAAAATCACCTTTTTCTCCTTGACTTTGTTTCAGTCGTTGTTTTACATTAAACAGATGTGGTCAATTTGCACTAACTGACAGCTGGTAATCTCCTACAACAAAATACGACTTTTACTGCTGCTCAAAGAAAGTTCATCATGCCTTCAAATGAACCAGAGTATGTGCCAGTATTTCTTGCAGCTTCTATCAGATAAAACTGCTATATTCGTGTGCGTGCATGCGTGAAAATTCCCAGTGATGATCTGTATTAAATGCTGTCTTTTAATGTCATGTAATCGACTTGGAGAGGATCAGCTGCATTCCTTCAGACTGTTAACATGTGATCATACCTGAGTTTACTTCTGTGTACCTGTGGGCACTTGAGTTTTTCTTTATTTTCATGACTGTTTACATTGCAGATTCTCACTGAAGGCATCAAAACTATGAATGATTTAAAATCCTGCTACAGCAAATTTAAAAATGTTGTTCCTTTTTGCTCTGTTTTTGGTCTCCACCTCCCTCTGAGAGAAATATCTGGTTCTTTAGCTGCAAAATGCTCCAGACATGTAGCTGGTTTTTGCACAAGCTACTTGCTGTGGTCGATAGTAAAAAAGAAGCTATAAGGAAATGAATATGTGGGCCAGAAAACCAATAAGATAAAGGATGCTAAAAGAATCAGGTTAAAATTCTTTTTCAAACCTTTCATGTTACACACAGTAACTTGATGCAGTGTTGTGATAAAGATACTGATCACAGCTGCTTTTATCTGGAATTTAAGAGCTTCGAAAGGCTCCTAACAACAGCTGGATCCAAATAGTCAGAAAAGAGCACTGTCATGTTCGTATTTGACTATAGAGGAGGTAAAAATGTATGAGGTTTGTTCCGTTGGGGATGTAGGAGGATGATTGCGCGCAGATTTCACCCAGTAAAAGCATGTTTGTGTGTGCCGGAGTGTTTTGTTGGTGGGTGTTGCAGTGGAGGTGGCGCTGGCCGGGGGGCCATTAAAGATTAAACAGCTGGAGGCCCGAGAGGGTTCGTATCCAGCTGTTCTGGGGACCCTGCTCCAACAGAAGCGTTGCAGCACCGGAAATTATTCATGCCTCCGGGAGACGACTTGTGTTACAAGCAATTTTAGCATCAGTTGTGTTACCAACAGCTACATTTTTCATCGTCTCCGTTGAACCACTGACAGAGTTCACGTTCCTGCAACCGATCCTTTACAGGCTTCATATGTGATCGTGACCTCCAAGTAAAAATAAGATGTCATGACAACAGAGTTCAGGGAGGAAATGAAAAGATGCTAACTACCAATTGTGGTTTCTCACATTCTCACTTATCAGCTGTATGATTCCTGCATTCCACCTCTTTTGCAATCAGACGCACAAAAGCTGATAATTTGAGGATCTTGTCACAGATATCATCAACATCTCTGTGACCCTGCAGAGACAAACACCAACAGAGAGAGACAGAGGACAGATGATGACATGAGTTTCAAAGTGTGTTTTGCTTGTGATGCTACATAAAGAGCGGTAGGTCAGTAGAATGCAGTTAGCGGCTCAGATCCTCGTGTCTGCCGTGGTTCCTGCAGGCTTGTCGTCCTAATTGCCGGCACACAGCGAGGACAGACTGGTGAGCGCTGGTGCTTTGGATTTGACTTCATTAGAGTGGAGGCTGGGATCGGAGACGTGACTGACTGTGAACTGTTCGTCGGAGCTGTGGGAACTGGGCTGGAAAAGTGTCTCTTTGAGTGCTTATTATATTTACAAAGCCTGAAGGAGAGGCACTCGACTATGGATGAGTTCATTTTAGATTCTAATACAGACCACACAGGAAAGTACACAAAATCCTGCGTAGTCGGGACCAGAGTTTGTGCAAATCAATCGCTCAAAACTAATTCCTGGTTAACTATAAATCACAGGCACATGGCTAATATTCATGGTGTGAAATGAGGATGAGGACTGACTCAGAGTTTGTTCCCGATGTGTCCTCAAAAAAGAAAGTAGTCAATATGCAGCTTCTCAGATATCTCAGCTAATTCTCTACAGTCAGTATAATGTGCTTCACAATGTCTCACATGTACATTACCTTTGAAAAGTTTGGGGTCACCTAGACAATGTCATGTTTTCCATGAAAGCTCACATTTTTATTCATGGTCTAACATAACTGCACAAGGGTTTTCTAATCATCAATTAGCTCCTTACCCTTATGTAGATATTCCATTAAAATCAGCTGTTTCCAGCTAGAATAGTCATTTACCACATTAACAATGTCTAGACTGGATTTCTGATTAATTTAATGTTGTCTTCATTGAAAAAAATTGCTTTTCTTTCGAAAATAAGAACATTTCTAAGTGACTTTAAATTTTTGAATGATAGTGGACATGAATTAAAGTTGCTCTATATTAGCTAAAGTTGTTCTTAATAAGTTAAAGTTGCTCTATATTTCAAAGTTGCTCAAAAATGAGTGAAAGTTGCTCTAAATTAGTTAAAGTTGCTTTATATCGGGAAAGGTCACACTAAAATGAGGTAAAGTTGCTCCATATTATTTAAAGTCGCTACAAATGAGTTAAAGTTGACCTACTCTATGTTCGGGTTTCACAGAGTTATGCCTCTTATTTTTGGTTCAGCTTACCATCACTGCCTCACTGACCAACTGTTAACCATAGACCAAACTGCAAACATTAAAGATGCAGTCATACCTGTTGTTTTTTTAAATTAACGCTGCATGCATCTGTCCCTTTCACCTCACCATGCATAATCATCAGTTTGGATTTTGTGCTCCTTGTTTCCAAAGTTTTTGTGTTTGATGTCACGAGAATATTCAGACTTTTCCAGTTTTTCTGTGTGAATGAAGTCCTGGAAGTCCTTTTGTGTCTCATTCTTAACTATGTCAAACCCTCTAATTAAATCCAACATAAACCAAGAGCACAAATTTAAGGTTTAAATGATGATTATGTTCACTAAAACAATATCTAAATCACCAGTATGAACTGAATATCTAGTTGGGCCACCTTTTTGCTGCAAAACTGCATTTAAATGCTTGGTTCAGGTACGTTTATTCCAAACACAGGTACTTGGAGAGTCGTCTGTGGTGAAGTTTTAGTATTTAGAGTTGGACTTTTTTGACTCTATTTCTTGAGATCTATGCTGCATATCCCCGATTTATTGTTCTCCTTCTGGATTTTCTGTCAGTGACAACATTTCATTTTTGTCCTCCAGCATGCTGAACTTCAAAATTATCTCAAAGAACATAATGATGCCACCTCCATGCTTGACCATAGGTGTGATGTTCTTTTAGTGGGATTCTGTTTTCGGTCAGATGTGATGGGAAAACTGCCTTCCAAACAGCCCCACACAGCCTATAAAAGCATGGTTTCAGCATTGCAGTAGTCTAAAAGCCATCTGAATACAATTAAAATGATAAAATTATTGGTTACAACTAGATTAAAGACAGAAAATGCTAAGCAGAGTACACAATGCATCATCTCATCTTGTTCTCTTCCACTGCATGCAGCTTCCTTACCATAAAAACATAAAAAATAAGTGAGATTATAGTTCATTTTTTGATACATTAACCTTTAAAGGTTATGCTAAAGTGGCAGGTTCTGCTTCTTCCTTTAAATTTAAAGTGTTCCTGCCTCTGTCCATCTCCAGGTGCATGTGCATATCCTAACTCTAATTACTGGAACCATCTGGACTGGAATATGATAACTCCATAATACAATCTGATCCATTCTAAAAGCCCATTTGCGAAGTACGCCGGTTTCCCCACAGATACAAACCGCATTTAGGTTCTGCAGCTTCCATTCATTAATATGAAAATGGTTTTCCAGAATAAAGAAGCTGGGAATCTAAAGGCTGATTCAAAAAGTAATATGAGCTTAACAAGCTGAATACCAATGGTACTAACTTCATTCTGGGCTTAGAAGGGATTCTTTTCATGTGACATGATAATGCCCATTCACAGTCAGAACAAAGCCTGGGCAGCTAATAAAACATTAATATTAGCCAATACAAGATTATTCCGCTTACACAGAGTGGCTTTTGGAATTCAAATCATAGAAATTTCATTTGGGTGAATTATGTCAGCCATTCACGCAGCATGTATTTCCTAACTGTAATATTTTCCTTTTGCTCTGTGGGTGCATCAGATGTGGCACCAACTGAGGTTTTACTCTGTAAATCTGGGGTGTTAAACATGCGGCCCGCGAGCCAAAACCGGCCCACCAAAGGGTCTAATCTGGCCAGCGGGATGACTTTGTAAAGTGTAAAAATTACAGAGAAGACTTTTATTGCAACTTGTAAATTTGTAAAACTGTAAATTTCAAATAATTTCTAGACCATGGCAAGTTCAGAAAGTAAAATACTAGATTGCTCATTGTTCTTTTGTCATTTTGTGTCTAATTTTGTAATATTTTGACTTGATTTTGTTGTTTTTTTATCAGACTTTTTTCGTTTGTCTCATGTTTTTGTTGTTTTTTTCTCGCTTTTGTCATTTTTTGTTCCCTTTTTGTCTCACTTGTGCTTTTTGTCTTATTTTTGTCATTTTGCATTTTGCTTTATTCATTGTTTTGTGTATTGTGTAACTTTTGAGTCTTTTTTTGTCTCTTTTTTGTTTTGGTTTGTGTCGTTTGTCTCATTTTTGTCATTTTGTTTCTCATTTTTGTAATATTTTGTCTGGTTTTTGTTGTTTTCTGTCTTTTTAAAAGTAAATGCCTGTATCGTTCAGTTCCAGATACCTGTGGCTAAATGTTTTGTTCCTTTGTAGTAACTCTGTGTTAGTTTTAATGTGTAAATGATAAACTGAGGCATAATGTTGTTGAAATTGAATTTATTTTTCTTAACAAATTTGAAATTGTTCAAAATGTTTTGTAAAAAGATAATCCCTAAAATGTGAACATTGTCAGAGTGTACTTTTTTGCACTAAAACAAAGGAAATATTTGGAGTTGTGGTTATTTATAGGTTATTATGCTCTGATTTTACTGGTCTGGATCACTTGAGATCAAATTGGGTTGAATGTGGAACCTGAACTAAAATGAGTTAAAATTTCAACATGACACTAAACTTGAAATTTGGATAGAAGTGGGCTGTATTGCCTGTACATACCAAAAATCTTATTGTATTTAGCAAGAAATCTGTCCACGAGATACAATAAACTCAGAAAATAATGGTCACAATCTAAAAAGAAAACCTTTGTAGTAACCAATAACATAATACCTTCCAACAACATTGTAATTTTTGCCATTTTATATGTAATAAAGCCAATAACATATTAACATTTTGCCAATAATGCAATAAATTATTATGTTAACGGTCTAAAGCTTTTCAAAAACCTGGTTTGTTGAGCAAACTGCACAAAAACTGCAAAAAAATCTTTTATTTCCAAGAAATGTAATTTTATTTCTGTGTTACTACAGTTATTACATTTTCAGAGGATTTTTTAAAAAGATTTTTTCATGCTAGACCATAATAACCAACCAGCAATTTATTACATTATTGGCTTTATTAAATTAAAACTGGCCAAATTTGTTACATTACTGGCCGTTATTACATTACTGGTTGCCTTCTCAACCACTTTTGGAACACTTTTCAACAAATTCTGGTGTTTTATTTCATTTTTGCTCTGGTCTGTTATCAGCAACTGCAGAAAGAAACTCCAAATTTGCTCTTTGCTCTGGAAAATCCTCAGTACATCCTCATGTCTTGTTGTTGCTGTGTTCACTGGCCCAAATTCCACTTTCTACACAATCATGCATTTCAGATTTTTAATAAATAGTGCATGTTGTGATTACACTGCAAAAAAAATCACAGAGTTTGATGATTTAAATAATAAACTAGAGAGCAGTTCCCGCTGGGTTCAATAAGTTAATTAAACATTAATCCATACAAGTCTGAAAGATGTTCAGAACTTCCACGCTTTTTGGCTGAATAACTTCCATATTCACTCATTACCTTAATGTGGGGGGCAAAGCCGACTGTGATTCACCCAAACAGAGTAAAAGTTTTATTTCATTCTTCCACTGCAGCAATGCCAGAAGTGCAAAAAACATGAAACAGTCACAGGATTCATCCACAAAAAGAAAATACACAGCGTACTTTCTTAATCTGATATTATGACGTCTGTATGATCATGATCAGTAGTGGGAGATATTTGTGTTTTTCTGGCATAGAATCACCCACAAAATAGAGTTTGCTTTGACTGATTCATAACCTCAGAGAGAGAAGTCGGTTTGTTAGACAGCTCAAAACAAAACAGCAGAAAAAATATTTAAAAGTAAACAGAGAAATATGCCCTGAAACTTGTTTAGATCTAAAGGAAGAAAAAAAAATGTTGATCCAGAAGGAGGCAATTTCAACTCGCTTTGGAACCGCTGAATATTTCATAGCCGACACAGTTTTCTGCCGAATAGAAGCACTAATGAGGAACAATTGAAATCAAAGCTTTGCAGCAGACAACAGAAACGACGCTCAATAAAGAGCTTCTGTCTGCATGAAACTCCAGTGTGGATTTAACAGAGAAAGAGCAGAAAGAGGAACGTTTTCTGCAGACTGAAGCTTATAATATACAAGATTCATCACAATGAAAAGTTAAACCAGTAGTGCTCTGCTTTTTTGCAATATGTGGTATTGTGTTGTGATTGTTCACCCAACAAAATGTTTCATTTTAATATTTTTTAGATTAATTGTTGCCCACATTTGATCTGAGGTTCGAAAGTTTAATATAACCAGGATATCTTTCTGTTATATGTCTTTATTACACTCTACTACACATTTATGCCATGTGCAGTCTTTCAGTTTTATGTGTAATATTTCTTTCATCATATACTATATATATTTTTTGCACAAAATTTTGATCACACATGCAATTTCATGTTTAATGTACAATATTGTCAATGTAATGTTCAATATTAAATTGTTAGGTGCAAAATTCCAGTTTTATGTGTAATATTGAATTATCACATCTAATATATGTGGTCTTTGACCAGGACATGTCCTTTAATTCGCACATAAAACAAATCTGTAGGACTTCCTTTTTCCACCTGAGAAATATTGTGAAAATCAGGAACATCCTGTCTAAGAGTGATGCAGAAAAACTAGTCCATGCATTTGTTACTTCTAGGCTTGACTACTGTAATTCCTTATTATCAGGTTGTCCCAATAGCTCTCTGAAATATCTACAGCTGATCCAAAATGCTGCAGCCAGAGTACTGACGGGAGTTAGCAAGAGAGATCATATTTCTCCTATATTGGTTTCTCTTCATTGGCTTCCTGTTAAATCTAGAATAGAATTCAAAATCCTTCTTCTGACATATAAAGCTCTTAACAACCAATCTCCATCATATCTTAAAGACCTGATAGTACCATATTATCCTAGCAGAACTCTTCGCTCTCAGACTGCAGGCTTACTTGTTGTTCCTAGAATCTCTAAAAGTAGAATGGGAGGCAGAGCCTTCAGTTATCAGGCACCTCTCCTGTGGAACCAGCTCCCAGTTTGGGTTCGGGAGGCGGACACCCTCTCTATTTTTAAGACCAGGCTTAAAACCTTCCTTTTCGACAAAGCTTATAGTTAGGGCTGACTGGGGGACCCTGACGGGGTATGCTGGTGTTTTCATTTGCACAACTGACTTCCCCTCTTGACGTCCCTTTAGTTTGCCCCTAGTTATGCTGCTATAGGCCTAGGCTGCTGGGGAACCTCTCTGGATGCACTGAGCCCTTCTCTAACTACCTATGTATTTACTACATATACCATTATTGCATTACATTCACTCTGTTTCTTTCTGTGTCCTTTCTCCGAGTGTCCCTGGTCCCAGAGCTGGATGCTGGATGCTTCAGATGTGTGGCTGTGTTTTATGGTCCTTGTGTCCCACCCCCCCACCTCTCTATCTCTACCCCTCTATCTCTACCTCTAACCCTCCATCTCTATCCCTCTACCTCTATCTCTCCATCTCTATCCCTCCATCTCTATCCCTCTATCTGTATCCCTCTATCTCTACCTCTACCCCTCCATCTCTACCCCTCTACCTCTTCCCCTCTACCTCCATCCCTCTATCTCTACCTGATATCTATACAATTTGTCGTTTTTGTTGTATTTAAATCACTAAAAGAAAAAAACATTTAAAAAGAAAAAAAATTACTCACCTTTAATATTTCATGTCTTAAGGCTGACAGCACTCAGTATACTGTGTAAGAAATTTAAAAAATAACATTTCTTGACTGTTAAATGTAATAAATAAAGCTGTTAAATATAGATAATTTAATTTCTAATATAGAATATCTACAATATACAATGTAATATCTAAAAAGTTTATTGTGTTATTGCATTTCAGTTGCTAAAAGATAAATAAACAACCTCATCAAGCAATGTGATTTAATCAGTTTACAGTTGACAAAATTCAGCATGCTGTGAAATAAATAAATAACCTTTTAAATCAACTTTTTAAGTGTAATTATTTTAAAAATACATTAAAATTATTTTTTAAAAATTACAAATTTTATCTATTTTGTTTAATGCAGACAATTAAATGTGCAAAATTACAATTTTAAAAAATTACATGGATTTTGAATTAAATAGGTATTTCAATTTACAGATTTCCCTGTTTTGATAAATACAGATGATTAAATTCATAATATACAATACATAATATATCTATACGATTTATCGCCTTTTTGTATTCAAATCACTAAAGGATATTTTTTTAAAGAAAAATTACTCTTTAATATTAAATACATTAAATGGCTTTAATATTTCATGTCTTTAAGGTTGATAAACCTCAGTGTACAGATAAAGAAATGACTTTTTTTTAAAAAAATCAATGGGTTTTTTACTTTTTAAAGACAACTGAATTTATAATATATAGTATATACAATAAAACTAAATAATATCTCTACAATTTATTCTTTTGGGGTTTTGCTAACTTTGTAATCTCAGAATCAGATGTAGAGATTCTGAGAAATTCTAACAAAATATTTTCAGGAAAACAGTGAAGCTTTACAAAAATGAATCATTTTGAAAGTTTATCTTCAGTCCAACTTTCCAAATTCACATGTGTTGTTGTTGCCTTGCAACAGAGGCCCCACCCACTGTACTGCATTGGGCAGAGAACATGGAGGATTCTAGAAGTCTCTGTTACTGATCTCCCTCAGAAACCAATACAATACAATAACTTTATTAATCTCCAAAGGGAAATTCAATCATCTGGGGTCTCATCTGTTTACTTTAGAATTATACAGTGTAACTGCTGTTGATATGAAAGAGTTTCTGAATCTTTCTGTCCTGCAGCAGGGATAGCAGCAGTCCACCACTGATGTTTCATTGCTCATTGAGGCAGATATGAAGTAGATGATCCATGTTTGTCAGAAAGGCCTCCATCTTGCTCAGTGTCCGTCTCTCCACTTCATCCTCCAATGAGTTCCGTCTGATTCCAACCACAGAACCAGCTTTTTTAATCAGTTTGTTCAGACGCCTTGCATCCTTGTGTTTTATACTGCCTCCCCAACAGACTGCAGCATAAAACAGAACACTTGGTACCACAGACTGATAAAACATCTGCAGCATCTTACTGCAGATGTCTAATGATCGAAGTCTTCTGAGGCAAAAGAGGCTCTGCCCCTATTTGTAGATGAGGTCAATGTTTTTAGACCAGTCCAACTTATTATCCAGGTGTCTCTATCAAGTCTCTATATGTGTGTTGTCTTCATGTATCTTGACAACTTTGTGTCCAGTCCACTTCAAACTCAACAGGTTTGTCGCTGAGCATTAGAGGAAGTGCAGCATCGAGTTTGAGGTCAATTGAAATGTTTTTGGGCTTGTTTTGGGGCCCACAGGTTTGCCTTTGGTTGCCAGTAGGTGGTGCATTATTTGGTAGGCAAAAACATGAAAATTCCGTTGGTGTATGATGTCATAATTTGATGCCATTACATGTTTGATGACATCATACATATGATGACATCACAATGATGTCCAACCCTTTCCAAAAGTATAAAAAGGCTGAACAAATCGGAGATTGGTCATTCTCGGATTCCCATCCAGCGATTTACTTAGGATTTACTGAGTATTCAACCACAGGATTTGTGAGACTGAACGACCAACTGTAGACAAAGAACCTTGTTTGAGACAGAAACTCAACCTGCTGAGTAATATTTTTGTGGAATTTATTTGATTGGCATCACCTTTGCTTTGACGGTACAATGCCAGGAAAGAAGAGGAAAAACACCTCTCGTCATGGACAAAACGACAAAGGTTGTGGCTCTGACCAGGACAAAAGTAGCAAGCTAGAAGATCTTCTGGAGAACCCAATAGGAGATTTGCTGGAGGCCAACGAACAGCCCGACCAGCCGTTGGACGAGGCCCCAGAACCAGCAAACCAAAACACTCCCAAGATGGGGGAAGTGAAAAAGCTACATGAACTGGAGCAGAGGTGCAAAAACCTCCAGGCAGAGAAAGTCCTTCTGACAAAGGGCATGAAACAACTGGAGGAGAAAGTCAGAGATCTCCAGCTTGAAAATCAAGAGCTGGAGCTGAAAAAGGAATTGGCTGAAGAGGAATTTTGGGCTCTGCAGGAACAAGAAAGAACTCGCAAGGACGAGACGAAAGAGACGCAGAAAATGAAAAAAATGAAAATCTACAGACAGAAAAACTGGATCTGGAAGCTAAAAATGATGATCTCCAGTTGGTAAGTAACGCTAAGAAACAGCAGAAGAAGAGATTCTTCTGCTGTTTCAAGAGCGAGAGAGGAGGAGAAAATGGTAAAAAAAAAGTAAAGAAAGAGAAGAGGAAGAAGGTGGGTTGCTGGAGCTGGATGTTCTAAACTTCCTTTCTCCAACTTCTTCCCAAATGGAAGCTAAAAATGATGATCTCCAGTTGGTAAGTAACGCTAAGAAACAGCAGAAGAAGAGATTCTTCTGCTGTTTCAAGAGCGAGAGAGGAGGAGAAAATGGTAAAAAAAAAAGTAAAGAAAGAGAAGAGGAAGAAGGTGGGTTGTTGGAGCTGGATGTTCTAAACTTCCTTTCTCCAACTTCTTACCAAATGGAAGCTAAAAATGATGATCTCCAGTTGGTAAGTAACGTTAAGAAACAGCAGAAGAAGAGATTCTTCTGCTGTTTCAAGAGTGAGAGAGGAGGAGAAAATGGTAAAAAAAAAAGTAAAGAAAGAGAAGAGGAAGAAGGTGGGTTGCTGGAGCTGGATGTTCTAAACTTCCTTTCTCCAACTTCTTACCAAATGGAAGCTAAAAATGATGATCTCCAGTTGGTAAGTAACGCTAAGAAACAGCAGAAGAAGAGATTCTTCAGCTGTTTCAAGAGCGAGAGAGGAGGAGAAAATGGTAAAAAAAAGTAAAGAAAGAGAAGAGGAAGAAGGTGGGTTGCTGGAGCTGGATGTTCTAAACTTCCTTTCTCCAACTTTTTCCCAAATGGAAGCTAAAAATGATGATCTCCAGTTGGTAAGTAACGCTAAGAAACAGCAGAAGAAGAGATTCTTCTGCTGTTTCAAGAGCGAGAGAGGAGGAGAAAATGGTAAAAAAAAAGTAAAGAAAGAGAAGAGGAAGAAGGTGGGTTGCTGGAGCTGGATGTTCTAAACTTCCTTTCTCCAACTTCTTCCCAAATGGAAGCTAAAAATGATGATCTCCAGTTGGTAAGTAACGCTAAGAAACAGCAGAAGAAGAGATTCTTCTGCTGTTTCAAGAGCGAGAGAGGAGGAGAAAATGGTAAAAAAAAAAGTAAAGAAAGAGAAGAGGAGGAAGGTGGGTTGCTGGAGCTGGATGTTCTAAACTTCCTTTCTCCAACTTCTTCCCAAATGGAAGCTAAAAATGATGATCTCCAGTTGGTAAGTAACGCTAAGAAACAGCAGAAGAAGAGATTCTTCTGCTGTTTCAAGAGCGAGAGAGGAGGAGAAAATGGTAAAAAAAAGTAAAGAAAGAGAAGAGGAAGAAGGTGGGTTGCTGGAGCTGGATGTTCTAAACTTCCTTTCTCCAACTTCTTACCAAATGGAAGCTAAAAATGATGATCTCCTGTTGGTAAGTAACGCTAAGAAACAGCAGAAGAAGAGATTCTTCAGCTGTTTCAAGAGCGAGAGAGGAGGAGAAAATGGTAAAAAAAAAAAGTAAAGAAAGAGAAGAGGAAGAAGGTGGGTTGCTGGAGCTGGATGTTCTAAACTTCCTTTCTCTAACTTCTTACCAAATGGAAGCTAAAAATGATGATCTCCAGTTGGTAAGTAACGCTAAGAAACAGCAGAAGAAGAGATTCTTCTGCTGTTTCAAGAGCGAGAGAGGAGGAGAAAATGGTAAAAAAAAGTAAAGAAAGAGAAGAGGAGGAAGGTGGGTTGCTGGAGCTGGATGTTCTAAACTTCCTTTCTCCAACTTCTTCCCAAATGGAAGCTAAAAATGATGATCTCCAGTTGGTAAGTAACGCTAAGAAACAGCAGAAGAAGAGATTCTTCTGCTGTTTCAAGAGCGAGAGAGGAGGAGAAAATGGTAAAAAAAAAAAGTAAAGAAAGAGAAGAGGAGGAAGGTGGGTTGCTGGAGCTGGATGTTCTAAACTTCCTTTCTCCAACTTCTTACCAAATGGAAGCTAAAAATGATGATCTCCAGTTGGTAAGTAACGCTAAGAAACAGCAGAAGAAGAGATTCTTCTGCTGTTTCAAGAGCGAGAGAGGAGGAGAAAATGGTAAAAAAAAAAGTAAAGAAAGAGAAGAGGAAGAAGGTGGGTTGCTGGAGCTGGATGTTCTAAACTTCCTTTCTCCAACTTCTTACCAAATGGAAGCTAAAAATGATGATCTCCAGTTGGTAAGTAACGCTAAGAAACAGCAGAAGAAGAGATTCTTCTGCTGTTTCAAGAGCGAGAGAGGAGGAGAAAATGGTAAAAAAAAAAGTAAAGAAAGAGAAGAGGAAGAAGGTGGGTTGCTGGAGCTGGATGTTCTAAACTTCCTTTCTCCAACTTCTTCCCAAATGGAAGCTAAAAATGATGATGTCCAGTTGGTAAGTAATGCTAAGAAACAGCAGAAGAAGAGATTCTTCTGCTGTTTAAAGAGCGAGAGAGGAGGAGAAAATGGTTAAAAAAAAGTAAAGAAAGAGAAGAGGAAGAAGGTGGGTTGCTGGAGCTGGATGTTCTAAACTTCCTTTCTCCAACTTCTTACCAAATGGAAGCTAAAAATGATGATCTCCAGTTGGTAAGTAACGCTAAGAAACAGCAGAAGAAGAGATTCTTCTGCTGTTTCAAGAGCGAGAGAGGAGGAGAAAATGGTAAAAAAAAAAGTAAAGAAAGAGAAGAGGAGGAAGGTGGGTTGCTGGAGCTGGATGTTCTAAACTTCCTTTCTCCAACTTCTTCCCAAATGGAAGCTAAAAATGATGATGTCCAGTTGGTAAGTAATGCTAAGAAACAGCAGAAGAAGAGATTCTTCTGCTGTTTCAAGAGCGAGAGAGGAGGAGAAAATGGTCAAAAAAAAGTAAAGAAAGAGAAGAGGAAGAAGGTGGGTTGCTGGAGCTGGATGTTCTAAACTTCCTTCTCCAACTTCTTCCCAAATGGAAGCTAAAAATGATGATCTCCAGTTGGTAAGTAACGCTAAGAAACAGCAGAAGAAGAGATTCTTCTGCTGTTTCAAGAGCGAGAGAGGAGAAAATTGTAAAAAAAAAAAAGTAAAGAAAGAGAAGAGGAAGAAGGTGGGTTGCTGGAGCTGGATGTTCTAAACTTCCTTTCTCCAACTTCCTACCAACTTCCTACCATCTTTCTCCCATTTTCCCCCTTTCTCACCCCTTTCTCACCCCTGTGTTCTCCCTCTGTCCTCTCTCTGTCCTCTCTCTGTCCTCCCTCTGTCCTCCCTCTATTCTCCCTCTATCCTCTCTCTATCTTCCCTCTGTCCTCCCTCTATCCTCCTTCTTTCCTCCCTCTGTCCTCCCTCTATCCTAAGGGCAGCACAGTGGCTCAGCGTTCAGCGCTGCAGCCTCACAGAAACACTTCTTCATGTTTCTGTGGGGGGTTGTGTGTTTTCTCCCCGTGCTTGCGTGGGTTTTCCCCGGGATGCTCCGGTTTCCTCCCACAACACAAAAAAACACAGATTAGGCTAATTGGACTCTCCCAATTGTCCTCTAATTCCAAAAACAGAAGGAGAGGACGACCAAATTTAAAAGATACAAAATACATCCAAATTGGTCAAATAAACTAAACTAAAATGTATATTTCTGCATGTGTCTGCCTCTATGGTTAAATAGAACCATGTTGCTGTTGTACAAACCGGAGGCTCTGAATCAAACAGGACTGAAGGTTTCAGTTTTAATTGTTTATGTTGTGTATATGATGTGACTCAAATCCATGTTGTGTTCTTCTAATGAAGTGTTGAAGATGTTAAACTGTTAAAAACTGGTTTTCACTCTATTTTTAAAAACAACTTACTGTTATTTTGTAGATCTGCTTAAATCAGACATAATAACTAGTAGAATCTCTGTAAATATCCATTTACATGTTAACAGTAACTAACAGTTCAAAATGGTAAATAATAGATATATCCAAAATCTGTGTTTTCATAGATGGTAAAACAGTTCATTCTTTTACTACCTTTAACTATAAAATGACACTATTTTCACTTTATATTTCAGAAAAAAATGTTATTTTACACATTTTTACTGTCATTTTAAAGAAAAATTCTGTATATTAAGGTTTGAAAAATAATGAATAGTTTCCTAACAAAACTGTACATAATGTCAACAACAAAATCTGTATTTAAAATAATGTAATTTATTTTTTGCAGTGTTTATAATATATGAATGAAATATTCATAATATTTAATAGCATATCTCCACTATTAACAGGCATTAGTCATTAGTGTCAATAAAAGTTACATTGACATTATTTTCACTTTATATATATATATATATATATATATATATATACACACACACACTCTCACACACACACACACACACACACACACACACACACACACACACACACACACACACACACACACACACACACACACACACACACACCTACACACACCTATGTGTGTGTGTGTGTGTGTGTCTTATTGCTTTTCTACTTTTTCAGCCATGCATTTCATTTGCCTTTTGGATTTTTCTGAGCAATATGTTGCACAAGATTTTCATTTCAATATTAATACAGTTTTATCTGATCTTTTCAATTGCTAAGCAGCCACATGTTACTGGTTTTCAACTTGCTAAGTCAACTTAGAGTTTCTGAACTTAGTTGTGAGCTCAAATAAAGAGGCGGTGTTGGCACAGTCACAAATATTTACAGGTGCAGAGCACACAAAAAGAAATGTTCTAATATAATACAGGCCGGAAGCAACACAGGTGCTGCAGCTGGAGCCAGGAAGAAACGCTGGCAAAGAATGCAGACTGTGTGAATGCAAAGGTTTATCAGGCTTATCGATAAAATGCATCTGATTGTGATCGCATCTGTACAATTGTCCATTTAATGTATTGCTTAGATGTAGCTTATGTTCATGGAGTGAAAGATAATTTTACCGTTAGTCTTTCAACTGCAACCCTGTTGACAGAATAAAGGTGAATAAAGAACAAATATAAAAATTGTAAACCAGTATGCAGCCTTACTTGCAAACCTTATAAGGCCAACAAATATAAGTCTTTAGTGCTTTAATCGGTCTCTTTATTATCATATTATATCACTACACAATGGCCTAGTGTAGAAAAATGAACAGCTTTAAAGTTACTTACAGTCAACAGGACAAAAAATAAATCAACCATGGAAGGTGGAAGTTCTCTACAGTTGGTTTACATGCACTTGTATAGAAAATGCATATCATAGCAGTGTATTTATTCCTATAACTCTCAGTTTTCTGAAATGGAATTATTGAAACGTGCACCACACCCAAAAGTAAAAGAAACAAATCATGCATTTTGGTTCCATCATAGATTTATAAAAGGTCTTCTGGAAATATGACAAAATCTGCTGGGTCAAAAATACACATACAGTAGCATCATTTGACCATTTTTACTTCAACTAGGTGCTTTTGGTTTCTGTCCAAAAGCTTTCTGGTTTATCTTTGACTCCTCTGGACAAAATTGGTCCAATTCAACTAAGTTTGTTTTACTTGTGTCTTCATCACAGAACACAGGATCTTGTGAGGTTGAAGTCAGGAGTTTACTCTAAAACCTTCATTCAATCCTGATTGAACCATTTCTTTACCGCTTTTAACTCTTTATACTTATAAGCAGATGATTTTGGGTTCTGAAGCTGCTTTGAAATGGCTCCAAATGATCTTCTGACTTAGTGTAATCAGTGATTTCCTTTTTCAGATCTTTGCTGAGCTCCTCACACTTTCTAACTAGTTTCTGAGCATGATGAGTGGATCCAATAGGTTCTATTCCAATTGGCTCAGAGGAGTCAGCAGCTGTAGTCAACTATAATCACACACGAGACGTTAAGGCGCCATGACGCTAAGGAAATTTTATTAACACAGCATCTACATCACCAAAATTGACAATTTAAGTTGCTGTCCGTACATTTATGACCCAGCAGATTTTGTCATATTAGCAGAAGACTTTTAATAAACCTTTGAAAGAACCAAAATGCATGATTGCTTCATAGTACAGACATCAGGTCAATAGTATTTTGGGTGCTAATACACCTAATCTAAACCTAGAACATGTTTGCTGGATTGCAAAATAAATGTACCTCTGAAATTACACTGAACAACATGCTGTTTGTTCTTTTTTTGTCCTTTCATGCTTTAACTCCAGCCTGAAAGCC
This sequence comes from Amphiprion ocellaris, assembly GCF_022539595.1. Lineage (NCBI taxonomy): Eukaryota > Metazoa > Chordata > Actinopteri > Pomacentridae > Amphiprion > Amphiprion ocellaris. Next base: position 29,913,603 of record NC_072784.1, read on the forward strand.
TCGAAGATGAGTCAAACCGTGTGAAGAAAAACGTGACTTCATCATGGTTGCATCAATGTGCCATAAACAGAAATGTGTGGTATGTTGAGATGGAAATTACAGGATCTAAAAATGCTGAAGACGTGGCTGTGGAATCCAATTTTCAGAGAAATGACTAAGAAAGTGTTAGACCTTCAGCTGACAGACGGCGCTTCGCCCTTCAAACCGCTCTTTCAAACTCGATGGAATATTGAGTGTGATTTATACGAAAGCTCCGAGGAGATTTTCCTTCATGTAAATGTTAGAGGTTAACCTGACAAACAGCGAATTGAATATTTACAGGTGTGCCATGCGGTCCTTGATATTAAAAGACATTTCATCCCAGATGGCTCCATGGCAGGAAGACAAAACACATCTGTGCTGGTTGAGGAGGGAAAGACAGAAAGGCTGTGAGCAGCATCTGTCCTCTGCAGAGTAAATGTCAAAAGTATCAGGGATGAGTTTCCCGTTACCGAGGCCATTACTGATTCACTTTCTGTCCGTTTTGAAGCAAATGCTGCTGTGCTGCTTCCCTATGCACGCCTCGTGGCTTATTTACTCCGATCTCCAATATTCTTTCCCAGACAGGTGCCGTATAAATAATGAGATTGTGATGTGTGAGATGGAGGTATTATGTGGATATGTGGGCTGCAGGGAGACGTGAAATGAAAGTATTGAATGGCAGATATCTGATGGAGCGGCAGCTCAGTCTTTTCTGTTTTTTTTTGTTTAAGTACACGGTGACTCATTAGCATAGTCGCTGTCATTGACGTTAGCTGAGCTGATTGCTGCACGTGGAGCTGATGTTTAAAGCTTTTTTTTTCTGTACCTCGTTAACAGATCCATATGGTGTTTTTACAGACTTTTCTTGAATGACATCTGCAGTGAAGTGTTGACAGTTTAAAAAAACACTTTCAGGGTTTAATCAGTTACAAATTTAAGGATCCAATGTGAGCTTGGGAGAGCAATTGTTTTTTAGAATGAGTTTCCACTTTGATAGCATTTGTGGCTGGATTGTATGGAAGCAAATCAGACTCATCAGATTCTGAATTTTAAAAGCTGCTGAATTACTTACTTTGAATTTTTTTTGCATCAAAATTACGTATGTGAATTTTTTATGCCTGAATTTAGCTCATCAAAATTCTAAAAACCAGTTAAAAATTCAATGTCTTCAAAATTCGCCATCAAAAAAATTTGATGTCTTCAAAATTCACCATCAAAAAATTCAATGTTCAAAATTCACCATCAAAAAATTCAATGTCAAAAAATTCGCTGTTAAAAAATTTGCTGTTCACATCCGGGGGACTCAGGCGTAAAAAATCGATCCTGGCCAAAATCGAACCAACGCCCAGCCAATCACGTGGCGCTCCTCCGGTCATGTGACGCAGACGGTTCACTTCACAAGACCGGGGTCAACCACGGCTACATGCATGAACGACGGCGCTTCAGTGAGTGTATTAATCCTTTTTGTCCTGTATGTGGTTTGTTTTTGTGAGAGTCAGTAAGCTGTAATGCATGCCGTTAGCTGCGCTAGCACAGCGTTAGCCGCGCTAATACAACGCTAGCACAGCGTTAGCCGCGCTAATACAACGCTAGCACAGCGTTAGCCGCGCTAATACAGCGCTAGCACAGCGCTAGCCGCGCTAATACAGCGTTAGCCACGCTAGCACAGTAATAAGGTCACACAGACAGCACGTTCTGCAGCTGGGTAGTTGAGTAACAATTTTATAAACGCACAAATGGGTGGAAGTGTGATTTATGCGCCCAAAAATGCAGTTAAGTCACAGAGCAGTGTAAAGAAACTGGTCACCTAGCAAACTGAATTAGTCTAGGTAACACTTTGTTTATTATGTGTGTTTTCTGCTCAAGTTAATGTCCTGGTTTGATTCATTTTAAATTACTCCTGATCTTGAAAGGTTTTAAACTGTGCAGTCAAAGTAGTTCCAACTGTGAGCGAATAGCTTGAAATGAACTGCCCTAGACTGCTCTGTTCATAACCGACCATTCTTTCACAGTATGCTGTATCAAGAGTTATTGTGCAATGATAGATAAATGCAGCCCATTTTTTCAACTGTTTCCTGTTTAGTATGCGTACCCTAGATTGTTTTTGATAATTTGTTGTAGCCATTTATTTAATCCATTTAATCCACTCCATAGCAACACCGTCTGAACTGACCAGTCTGGTGAAATTCTGGACTGGATGGGAGATTCTACCAAGAACTCTCTCCTCAGAAGTAGTGAATGGCAGATACCTGACAGCCTCCACCTGCTATGAGACCTTACATTCCCAGGACGTTACAAGGTATACACATCATTTAAGACTGATATCCTGGCCTGAATTTGCACTTGCCAGTCAAGATATGTTAGGTGTTGTTCTCTAGTTAGTTTTACTTGACTGAGAAAACTAAGTGCACTTTTGGATTCCCTCCCCTACCTGTTCTCCCAACTCACCTGACAGGTTATCTGGCTCAAGTATGCGTGTTTCTGCCATACATTTAAAGTATCTGAAGTTAAGAATATTTCTGGTGAACAATACATGCAATCACGGCATTAAAGCAGGAGTTAAAAATGAACTGGACTATACTGACTTTATTTTCTCACTGGTGAATGGGATGAAATTCCGTTGCAATATTACAAAACAGCAGCCTATATATATATATATATATATATATATATATATATATGTGTATATATATATGTGTGTGTATATATATATATATATATATATATATATATATATATATATATATATATATATATAGTATGCCAAATACTGTCAGAGCAAAAAATATTTTTAAATTGGCTGTCACTGTCAACCTACTTCAACAGGCATTTTTTTGCACATTGAAATTTGAGGTTGTTTGAATTACACTATCTCAGAACAATGATGAAGAATCTATAATACTGAACAAGTAGATCAATAATCTCAGATTATGGGTGACTTGAAATATGAAAAAAATGAAGTGGCTATGAAAAGTCCAATCTTTCAAACCTGACATGTTGTTTTGTGTAATTAGCCCTGCATCCAGTCATTACCATAACATTGGCATAATGGAACCATGACCACATATATCGTTCGGAATATAGTGGCATTTTTCCAATGGCAAATTTTCATGCTTTGACAGATACAGTGGTGGAAAAAAGTTTTCAGGCACCTTTAAAATTTTCCACAATCTCAAATATTATCGTGAAATATTTGTTGGAAAGTCTTTTGTGTTTCAAAAGGTGTGACTGCATTAGACAGACACAAATGATGCTTTTTTGGTTTATTGTTTACACGACTAACAAAACTAAATTCTACCAAAATGACCCAATACTCAAAATTTCTTATTTTCAAGGAACCAATCAATTTCAAGTTTTTATTGACTTTTTTAGGATTTGTTTCGTATTATGGCTGTGACTGAACTAATAGAAATTGCATTTGAAGACCTCAGAGGGATTCTTAATGCAATATTTCACAAATGTATGAGGTGTCCAAAAACTTTTTTCCACCGCTGTATTTAATAGCAATCTCACATGCTTATGTTAGCAAAACAAATAAGTGAAAATTTCAGGCTTTTATCTTGAATTATTCTTGAGATATTATATATATAATATATATAGCATCAAATTTCAATGTGAGAAAAAAAAATACTGAAACTAGGTCTACGGTCCACTTAAAAAAATCTAAAAGTATTTGACATACTCAGCTAATATTTCACAGATACCATTATCTATACATGGGACAGACATATTAAGTTCCAGTAAGTTACAAAGGTGCTCTGGGGATGTGACCATTCTTTGTCGCCCAGCTGCTCCTCTCTCTGAGTGCACAGTTGCAATGTATTGATTCCTGTTTTCTTTTTCTGAGCTGATGAGATGGTGTAGCTGTGTCAGTGCATTTAAAATAGCTGGGCAAACTTCTACTTGGTTGGATAAAGCATTTAAAAACACAAGTTCTTGTGTGCAAGTGAACTCTAAGAAGTCCAGTTCCAGAGGCATGCGTCCAAGAATATGCTCCAAACGAGAACAAAGTCTCACATAAAGATGATTTAACAATAGTTCCTAGAACAGAGAAAAACAAAGATAAGGTAAGATAAGATAAGATAAAGTTCTTTATTTCTCCCCACTCCAGGGGAAATTTACATTGTTACAGCAGCTTTATTTACAATATATACAAGTGTGGCAAAATTTTTTAACAGAAAAAATAAAAATAAAGTTTAAAAGTGCAGAGATGTGCAGTGCAAGAGTTATATAATGCAAACCACCAATGGGAAAAATGACTTAACCTGACTGAAAGACTAGACTGCCTCATTAGACATTTCTTTTAGAACAAATTAAGAGGAGGTTACACATACTAAACAGGAAACTGTTGAAAAATGGGCTGCATTTATCTATCATTGCACAATAACTCTTGATATAGCTGTGAAAGAATGGTTGGTTATGAACAGAGCAGTCTAGGGCAGTTCATTTCAAGCTATTCGCTCACAGTTGTAACTACTTTGACTGCACAGTTTAAAACCTTTCAAGATCAGGAGTAATTTAAAATGAATCAAACCAGGACATTAACTTGAGCAGAAAACACACATAATAAACAAAGTGTTACCTAGACTAATTCAGTTTGCTAGGTGACCAGTTTCTTTACACTGCTCTGTAGGGTTGCCACCCGTCCCTTAAAACACGGAAACGTCCTTTATTTGACAATTAATTGTTGCGTCCCGTATTGAATCAATACGGGACGCAAGTTGTTCTGTATTTTCATAAATGCCCCGTACACGTCTGTCACACACTCATCAAAACTGCATAATGAATAAAATAAAACGCAGGAAATATTAAGGGCAGCCATTTTCATCTTCGTAGGACCCATGTAGCGAGGACCCGATGCCAGGTCCAGTGGACAGACTTCAGACGTCTCTGTGTGTTCGGTCCTGTCTCTGGTTGCCTGGTTACAGACGCTGCTGCACCTGCTCGTTTAAAAATGTCTACACCTGAAACTCCACCACGTCTAAAGAAGCAAGAACGTTTGCAAATGTACAGACTGGAGTGGGAAGAGTGGAACCCCTGGCAATGGATACAAGGCAAACTGTGTTTTCTGTTGCTCATGGACTGGCTGAAGTAAGGCAGCATCAGGAGACAAACATGGAGGAAATATGAGAACAGAGAGAACCCAACCAGCAGGTCACAGTTTATCATCATCTAATCATCTCCTGAAGTCCATATGGTAAGTGGACATCATGATGAGATCAGCTAGATTTCCTACAGTATATGGCTGTGAATTTACCATAGGATGCTTATAATAATGCTGATGTGGCCGTAGACTCTACACTATTTTAGTGACTCAGTAAATGCCTAAGTTGGTTATTATTTTTTTAATGCTTTTTAGTTTTTAATAAACATTTATTCAATAGCCTATATGTAATCAAACATGGCCTTTGCCTAAAAAGAATAATATTTCATTGCACAAGTAAAGGTATAGTAATTTTTGAAACTGTTCAAATTATTATATGTTGCTAAAAAACAAAAAAACACAAACAAAAAACACATCATAGTAATATGTCAATTAAAAAAGCCTATAGTATAGCATGTCGTCCAACAAACGTCATGGTATAGAATGTCGTTCAAAAAACGTCATATTATAGCCTTTGGTCTAAAAACGTCATAGTATAGCATGTCGCTCTAAAAATGTCATAGTATAGCAAGTCACTCTAAAAGCGTCAGAGTATAGCATGTCGCTCTAAAAACGTCAAAGAGAAGCCTTTAGTCCACAAAACGTTATGTCCCGGCTGTCTGAAGTAGGTGAGGAGCAACACAAAAACAGTACAAACGCTGGTTTCCAGAGGGTTAGATGAGTATTTATTTGAAAGACTAAGTTTACAACAACACAACATGTGAGGGGGTTAAAAGCAAATGGGTGTTAGTAAAATAAAAATAAATAAACAGAACTAAAAGTGAACTCCACGTTGACATTGATGGGCATTCCAACCAGGAACAAAGTCAATAAGATAATCAATACGAAAAAAACTCTTCCTGTTCACCTCTTAAAACCCCAAAACACACTGCAGTAGCACCCTAAACTAAAACTACCAATGGGTTCCCTGTTTTCCTTTGTGAACAATTCAAAGGTCCCTCTCTATCTCCCCACACATCCACCAACCACTGGAACACATCTCCAAAGTTCTGCCAGGCCAGCTCAGCTTCCCCTCAGAAGAAGTGCTGCCACCTGCCAGATGAAGGAGCCTTTTGAGAGGCAGCTGGCATCGTGATTGGACTGTACTTTGGTCTGTTCCAATCCAGCTTCAGCTCCAGAGACGGCAGGCGGGACGAGTCAACGGAGGCCGGATGGACGAAGGCATGCAGCTGAGTACAATCCAGAAAACAACAGAGGAGGAGTGCAGCAGCCCAGAGCCAGAACAACCAGAGTAGCATCATATGTCTCTTAGAAAACATCATAGTAGAGCTTTTGGTATGAAAAAACACCATCATATACATCGTATATTGTACAAATAACAAGTCAAAGGAAAGAGACATACATTGTAGAATTGTAGTAATTGTGGGCTGACTGATTTACTGATTATCGGTATTTTATTTTTTACTGATTTACGGCAATAAATACATTTAAAAATGGTGCTACTTTGGCTCTGAACCTTTATCTACCTATGGTCGCTCTGTCTTCTGGAGTGATTTGATTGGTTATATGTCACGAATAAAACTCCTTTAACTTAACATCTGTAAACAAAACCAAAACGTATCAACAAAGTTTAGAGTTTAGTTAGAGTTTGTGTTCTTCTAAGTAGATAGTAGTAAATATTTTCATTTACTGCAAATGAATATCTACTCCAAATGTTTCACTAATAATCATTATCAGCCTTAAAAACCCACAAAACACCCCTCTATACTCAACCACACTTAGTACAGTCCGGTTCCCCCTTCTATAAATGTGCTTGGAATCTTCCACTTCCTGTTTGTCAAAGTGGCCTTCTACCTGGACAGGTTTTGTTGGAGCTCATGCAACAAACATTTTGGGTAACTGCACTTTAATATGGATGATGACACTGAATTAGAGTCTGTTTTAATGACACTGAGTTAAGATGTGTAGCTCTATCTTTAAATAGTAAATTATTTCTCAGAATTCACAGAGAAAAGTCTGAAATGTTTGCTAGGTTAGCGTCCCACATGTTCTTTGGCTCAGCTAAAGCTAACTCTCTCCAACTTCTGGATCTCTTGAGTTGCTTGTTGTTAAAATATCTTGCTAGAGGTGCTGAAGCTCAGTAAGTCTGAGATGTTTGTTCAAAATAAGCTCATTCTCAAGTCTGATCTGAACTGTCCTCTTTTGTTTGAACTTTCCCTAAACTTAGGAGTTAATGACAGAGCAGCACATCCAGACTCAGTCTCATTTATGTAGAGATTAAACTTCAGTGTCATTCATTGATGTTAAAGTGCAGTTTTTCAAATGTTTGTTGCACATGCTCCCGACCAAACCAGTCCAGGTGGAAGACGATGTGAAGAGAAAGCTCCAGAGGATGAATATCACACATTTACGTTGGAAATAAATGTCCTTTAATTAGACATTGTCATGCAAATGATGTTCAAATCTTTGTTGAGTGTTTTGTTGATGTTGGTTTCTAAATGTTTCCTGACACTCGGCCCCAAAGATTAAAACCTTCCACGACTCACAAGCTGCAACAATTCACACATTATCAACTATCTTTCTGACTAAACTAAGATAAAAAGTGAAAAACTGTCTTATTCCTGCATCATGAATGTAAATCTTTTTGGTTTTTATGACAGTAAACTGAATGTATTTGGGTTTGACATTTTATAAACCAACACAAGAAATGAATTAGTGGAGAAAACAATCAACAGATTAATGGACAAAGAAAATGTGTTTTCCAACATATATGGCTGAATTACTCCAACATTCCAAGATATATACAATTTTAATTCAATTTTATTTATATAACGCCAATTACAGGTCAAATTGTCTCAAGACGCTTTATTTTTATAGTTTTTTGTCATATCTAAAATATGTCAAAGTAAGAAATTAAAACCTCTTGACTAATTCAATTTATTATCTAGTTTTTAAGAGACTAATGGACAACATATAACTTTCTAAACTAAAACTAATAAACATGAGGTCAAATAGAAGGAAGAGTTTTAAATACTGCAGTCCCACAACAACAAGAATAAAGTTTGTCAACAACAACTGAATCTGCTGGTGGATTCCATTAAAGTCCTAATAAAGGATAATAAAGTGTGATACTAAAGGTTTGTGGTGCTAAAAATCTCCAAGTAAAGATATCAAGTTGAATATCTGGATGGAGGTTGATAAAAGTTGACCTCCCTTCATTTCTCTGGAGTCGACTCCATGGATTTTATGGATGGTGGTTAAAGACCTGCTCTTCTAGTTGTCTTCCTTCTAGTCGCTGTAAAAAGTCAGTCCATCCTGGCCGACTTCAACACCTCTTCATGACAAGTTGTTCTGCCTCTGACCTCGTGGAAACTCAAGAAACTCGGGAAAACCTGTCGAGACTCGAGGAACTCATCGAGACTCGAAGAACTCGTCGGGCGGGGGAAGGTGTGGTGGGCGGTGGGGGAGTAGAGGGGGGAGGCCGCCACCCACCTTCCCGCCTACTCTCCGCCCTGACTCCACCCAGACTCCGCCTTGGCTCCGCCTGTGTGGTCACTTGGAAACTACGATGCCAAAGGGACGACGAAATTATGTCTTTGTATCTGATCTGTAGCTCAGTGAGTTAAGGATTTGCCTATGGAGCTGCAGGTCGCTGGTTCAAGACCAGACCCTTCTTAAATTTTCTCAAAATCCTGACAAAGACAAAGAAAGAAAAAGGCCGGTGGCGGGTCTTGAACCTGCGACCCTCCAGTCCGCAGTCCTCTTCTTATCCCCCTGAGCTACTCGCTCAGATACAAATTCTTCTTTTTTTTGCGCATTTATCATCTATTTTTTGGCGTTTTCGAGTTTCTTTTAAATTCGAGTCTCGACTCGACCGTTTTTCTCAGGAGGTTGGGCTTCAGCCTTTGTGCTGGAGGGTGGAACCCTCAGTTCCAAGACTTTCCAAAGCCTCCAGACCTCCCGAGTCCTCAGGACCTGAGCTTTCACACAGTCTGAGGGCTGAAATTTTCTAAGTCCCACAGTAGTTCTCTGTTAGATTGAACCTTCAGACAGTCCAAGGACTGATATCTTCTAAGTTCCTGAGTAGTTCTCTGTTAGTTTGAACCTTTCGACAGTCTGAGCACTGAAAACCTAAAAGTTCTTGAGCAGTTCTCTGTTACTTTGAACCTTCAGACAGTCTGAGCACTGAAATCTTAAAAGTTCTTGAGTAGTTCTCTATTACTTTGAACTTTCAGACAGTCTGAGGACTGAAATTTTAGAAGTTTCTCAGTACTTCTCTGTTAGTTTGAACTTTCTGGTTAACAGAAGCCTTAAAACTTGTGACCATGAGTCTTGATTTCACATTTAGACCATCAATCTGAGTTCTTCTCAGACCGTCACCTGTGGGTTTTTTAGAAATCCTCAACAAACTTTGATTCTCTTCACTGAACAGTAAAGTTTGTGGAGATCAGAAGGTAACATTAGTTTGATCAATGCCTTCAACTACTAGTAGACTTTATCTGGAAAGCAGTTTTCTTAAATGAGTTCTTAGTAAATCTGTCCACAGTCAAACCAAGAACATAGAAAGAGGAAATGTTTGAAGAAACAACTTGATGTTTTCATTTCAGACTAGAAAACACTGTAACACCTTTATCTGTTTTTGCTCTTTTTCATCATTTTATTGTCTCTTCTGTTTAATTTGATCTTCTAAAGTTTAACTGGTGTCTTTTCAAATGTTTTGTCTTTAGTTTGATTCTTCTTAAACGTTTAGTTTTGCTCTTTTCTCATCTTATATTTTCTAATGTCTGGTTTGATTTCCAAATGTTTTGTCTTTTTAATGTTTAATTGTTGTTTTTTCAAATGTTTTATCGGCTTGTTTGAAATTTTTTTTTCTTTCCCAATTTTTAATTTTTCGATTAAATCTTTAAGGTTTTTCTTTTTAAATGTTTTACCAGCTTTTAATGTTTAATTTTCTTTTTAAATGCTTCATTATATTTTCTGTTTAATTCCTATTTGAAGTTTTATTGTCTTTAAGATTTAATTTTCTAATTAAACATGTAATTTTTTAATTAAATGTTTTGTCTTTTTAAAGGTTTAATTATCTAATTTAATGTTTTGTATTTTTTTAAATGTTTAATATTATTCTGGTTTAAAAAGTGTTTTTTAAATGTGTAATTATCTAGAATATGTTCTCTGTAATTTTGAATAATGTTATTTTAAAAATTTTGTTTAATGTCATACGTACATGTTTTGTATCGTGTTTAATTATCTCATTCAATATTTTGTCAGTTTAATATCATTTAATTGTATTTAAAGTTTACATTTATTAAACTGACAAAATATTGAATGAGATAATTAAACACGATACAAAACATGTACGTATGACATTCAACAAAATTTTTAAAATAACATTATTCAAAATTACAGAGAACATATTCTAGATAATTACACATTTAAAAAACGCTTTTTAAACCAGAATAATAAACATTTAAAAAAATACAAAACATTAAATTAGATTATTAAACCTTTAAAAAATACTTTTTAAACAAGAATAATATTAAACATTTAAAAAATACAAAACATTAAATTATATTATTAAACCTTTAAAAAATACTTTTTAAACCAGAATAATATTAAACATTTAAAAAAACCAAAACATTAAATTAGATTATTAAACCTTTAAAAAATACTTTTTAAACAAGAATAATATTAAACATTTAAAAAAATACAAAACATATTTTAGATAATTACACATTTAAAAAATACTTTCTAAGCAAAATTTTTTTTGTTTTATTGTATTAATTTCCCCCCCCCCTTCATTTAATTGCTTTTTGTTATGTAGTTTATTTCTTTAATCTTCTTTTTCTGTCAAGATTTTAACCCCAACCTTAAAAGTGAAACAAACCCTTAAATCACAATGAAAATACTTCTGTTGTCACAATCATGAGTTAGTCAATTATTCAGTTTATCAATTCATCTTTATTTGTTTAGCACCTTTTACACAGATGACAAAACTAAACAAGCAAAGAGAAAAAACTACGCTAAAACTATGATTAAAACTCAAAACCATTTTAAAAAAAAAGATTTAACATGGTAATAAAATATGTTGTATCCAGGGGATGGAGGGAGTTTATTGAAGTCTTCTTGGGCTCACATTAGAAATCATTTAAAATATAAACTTGATATTCAGTCTAAGGAAACTGGAAACTGCAGAGTGACAGAAGAACCAACAATATCTCCTGTTTTCTCCTTTAATGAGTCGACTCTTCTTGTGCTTGCAGACCAAAGAACTACAGACTCTTCACAACCTGCTCAAACTCTTGGTACAGGACCTCACCACATGGGTCAAGAAGGTTTCTGTCTCATTTCTACTCTGAAGCTCACCTTCTCCTGCTCAAACTGCTGACAAATGTTTCTGCTGCTCTAAAGTCTGCTCTCCAGAACTTCCTAAAAACTCTCAAAGTCTCTTCTGCTGCAGGTTGCTTTGTAGAACTGTTCCAGAAAACCTCACTAAACCACATGGAGGGGCCTCAAGATAGTCGTCCAAATGAAACCATACAAAAACCAAACTAGCACAACCCAAACACTAAAGTCTCCTGCAGCCTACCAGAGAACCTCTGAGAACAGAGAATCAGGACAGGAACTCTTACCTTCTGGACAACCAACGTTAGTTCACAAGAATACAGAATGTGTCTGACCAAAAACCTCTGAAGACTCACTACAGCCAAGATAAAGACACAACGCAGCTGCACCAAATCCACTAATCACTGCACACAGTAGCACCATGTGCTAACTGTGGCTAAAGAACCACATTTACCAAGACAACTATCCAGTACAAAGCCCTAAAACACACCAAGAAACACATTAAAGATGATTTTACTGCTGGAAGCTGCAAGCCAACGCCTAAAGAACAAATTAAAGCAACGGAGCCAAACCCGGTTCACTGGTGAAGGAAAGCAGAGGAAATGTTTGTCTGCAGCTAAATAAAGCAGGAAGACACTGAGCTGCTCAGGTGTTCCTGATAACACCAAGCAGCCACCTGGACAGCCAATAGGAGCACAGCTTACTGGAAGTCCAGAGGGCTGGGTTAGTGAAGGAAATTTAGTTTAAAGTTGAAGCAGAAAGTTAACAAAGAAAGTTGAAAACCAGCTTCTGATACCTGAAATCTCTGTTTTCACACAAAGAACACCTGAACATGTCCAACTGGTTCCATAGTAGAACCATCATTGTAAAAACATCATAGAATGGTGTGTTGCTCAAAAAACATTACAACCCGGCTGTCTAGGGTCACCGAGGAGCAACACAAACACAGGTGGTATATTCCACCCAACATCCTTGAACATAAACTTAAAAGGTTCGTTCAAAGGAAAAGTCCACCCAAAATCCTTCAATGTAGACCAAAAAAAATCTTGGTGTAAAGGAGTATTCCACCTTAAATGTAGAGCTAAAGGATGGTTTGGAGTAATATTCTACTCTAAAATCTTCCAATGTAGACCTAAAAGGTTTATCTGATGGTATATTCTACCCAACATCTTGGAACATTTACCTAAAAGGTTGGTTTAATGGTATATTCCCAGAAGAACCCTTGAACATTGGGCTTAATGGTATATTCCACCCTAAATACTTGTGCATATACCAAGAAGTCAGTGTAAAGGAAATGTAGACGTAAAAGGACTGTTTAAAGGAATATTTAAACGATTACTTTCATTATTTAATAATCTGTTATCAGTCAGAACCCTGGCAAACTTATTTTCATCAGTTTTTTAGTGGAAGTCACAAATAAAGGAGCTCTTGGTTTTTCCTGGCGTTACTGAGTCCAAAGCTGCTGTTTCAACACAGACATGTTCACATGCATCCACAAACCTCTCAGCACTCAAACACCCACAGACAGGAGGCCTGCTGGACCGAGGCTCAGCGGCGTCCTCAGACCCACGAGTCGGGGAGTCGCTGAACTTGTTGGTCCAGTTTGAAGGCCTCCGTGTGGTCCAGTAGAAGTCCACGTAGTCGGTGTTGGCTTTGAACCACAGCGACTGGCCTCCATCAGGTGGACCGGCTCGTCCTCGTAGGGCTCCTCCTGTAGCCTTGAGGGAACCACAGGAACATTCAGTAGCTGTTGGAGTTCTTCCTGTCAGGCTCGTGGTAGAACGGCTCTGAAGAATCTTGTACTTGTCTTATCTGGAACAATCTAACAGCCTAAACTGTTAACAGTGGTGTAAAGAAGCAAACACACAGGCATTGATTAGGACACAAACTGGATTTATTTTAGAAAACAAATCAACTTAGAGGCATTTGTTCACACGTGGCTGAATAGGAGGCCGTCCAATCAGATTCAAGGTCTTCACTGTAGGTTGGTTGTTGGATGAGACTCTTGGACCTCCATCAGCTGACATGGATGTTTGATGGTCTTCCTCTCTAGTGCCAGATGATTCATCCATGAATTCAGCAGCTACAGACTGAAATGAAGCTCATGCTGCCGTTATTGAATTCCTGTTCCAGATCAAATGTTCAGAGCTCACCTTGAATGCAGCCGTCTGCTGTCTGATAGTTTTCCTCATTGTAGTCTTCAAAAAAGTCTTTTTCCTCATGTCAGGATGTGGTGAGACTCTTTCTCAGTCGCTGCAGACGTCCCTCATTGTGCATCTCCAGAGAAGAAACAGAAAAACTGGTCACTGCTTCAGCATCACAAATGCTCTCCAGCATTGAGAGTGTTTTAGGAATTCATTCATTGTGTTGTGAACTTTGAAGGAGAAGAAACTTTACAGCTGCCAAAGATACGAGCTCCAATTCGGGATGTTTTAGGAAATGAAGTTCATCAAATGAACGCTTGATTATTGCTGATAACTCTCATTAAATTACTGAAGAAATCTAACATAAAAACCTGTAAACTCTCAGGCAGCTTTTGTTAAAGTTTGTCTATAATTCTATCATGTTCTGGAACCAGGACTCTGCAGAAGTTCCTTCAATCAGATACTTGTGTGTTTCTATTTAAGGCCTCAGGTTTGAACGTACAGCAGAGGATTAGAAAGGAGGGATTTTAATGTTTAAATCAGTCCAGTAAATGTAGATAGATTTGTGTCAAAGAATATTGTAGAGTCTCACTTAACTATATCCAAATGAGTTCAGTGGATTTACATTTTATAGAATATTTGATTTCTTAATCTTAATACTGTAGAGTCTGACCCTAAATATTATAATGATGTAAATCTAAATAATAAATAATATTGCAGTGCAGAGTCATAAACTTTAATCAGTTAAACTTACATAATAAATATCACTGTACAATCTTAACCTGAACATTCATATTATTGAGGTAAATTTACATAAATCATGATATTCTAGTCTTAACTGGGATATGTCTAACATGAATCTTTTTGTATTGTGCTGATAAACAACAATAACCCGACTTTCAGATAATATTTATTCACTGTGTATTGGCTAGTACAGAAGTATTAGTACAGAATATTATTTCTTGTTTTATGTGTGATAATTGGCAGTAAACATTCTAAGAAGTGGAAATTGACAGGGTTGTAATAGTGCTGTTCTTGCACAGTATTTGTCACTTAATTGCCCTCAGGATGCTGTCGTTGAGCTACCAGTTTTACAGAACAGGCAGATGTTGCAGCTAATGATGTTGTAATTCACATAAACAAGGAAACAAGTCCATCATAATTTGAATGTTAACAGTCCAAAATGAAAAGGTCATATACAGCTTTCCTATTGGGTTAAAGAGTCAAAAAAAAAACATGAAAAAAAACTTTGTAAAAGCGAGAGGTCGGTAGCAGCTTTCATTTTTTCTTACAACCCCCCCCCAAAATATCTGTTGTACCCCCCCTGTGCCCCCCGCCCCCCACTAAAATTAATCTGGCTCCGCCCCTGTCTGACATGAAAGCTCGGATCGTTCTGCAGTTGCTGTCCTCAACGAGCAGCAGGTGGCGCTGTGAGCTCCTCCCCTTCACAAAGCACAGGGGGTCAGTCTAGTGACCTGCAGCATCCCACTGTCTGATTAGAGGAAGGAGACCCACATCACTCCATGTCCAGACGGCAGATGAATCAAAGTCTCTGCAGATCCGTCCTGCTTACAGAGCGGGATGGAAATGAAAATGTTTCTTCACTGTCACACTAAAATAAATCACTGCATTTAGCCTCTAGTTCAGAAACATATTTTGGGTATTTTAAACTCACTTTTTGTCTCTCCCACAATGTTGATTACAATTACATGCAAACGGGAAATTATGCCAATTAGGCGATGACATCATTTAGCGACTTCTAGTGACTTTTAGGACAGCCACTTTCCTTACTGAGGAGTTGGCAACACTGGTCAAAACATAAACGATGCCTCTTTCCCACCGTTGTAAGGTAGACAATGTGCTACAAGCCCAGTTTTATCAACAGTAGCTGTCTTTCAAGCTGCATGAATAACATTGATGTCTATGGAGTGAACAGGGACTGTGTGCAAATTGCAAAATTGCTGCAACAGCAAAGAGAGACACAAATATTCAATAGCTTCTCTCTGATACACTGTAGTGTCACCAGAATCACTGCAGCCTTCAACTGGCTCCTGTTGACACCAATGTTATTTCTGCAGCTTGAAAGACAGCTACTGTTGATAAAACTAGGCTTGTAGTACATTGTCTACCTTACAGCGATGGAAAATAGGCATCGTTTATAATGAGTTATTGATGGTGGAATTCTGAATCTGTGAATATCTTTCCGATTTTACTGAACTGTGGCCCCAAGGAGCCGTGGTGGGCGTACTTTATTTTCATTTCTGAAAGGTGGCAACCCTACTGCTCTGTGACTTAACTGCATTTTTGGGCGCATAAATCACACTTCCACCCATTTGTGCGTTTATAAAATTGTTACTCAACTACCCAGCTGCAGAACGTGCTGTCTGTATGACCTCATTACTGTGATAGCGCAGCTAACACTGTATTAGCGCGGCTAGCGCGGCTAACGCTGTGATAGCGCTGTGCTAGCGTTGTATTAGCGCGGCTAACGCTGTGATAGCTCTGTGCTAGCGTTGTATTAGCGCGGCTAACGCTGTGCTAGCGCTGTATTAGCGCGGCTGACGCTGTGATAGCGCTGTGCTAGCGCTGTATTAGCGTGGCTAGCGCTGTATTAGCGCGGCTAGCGCGGCTAACGCTGTATTAGCGCGGCTAGCGCTGTTTTAGCGCGGCTAACGCTGTGCTAGCGCTGTATTAGCGCGGCTAACGCTGTGCTAGCGCAGCTAACGGCATGCATTACAGCTTACTGACTCTGACAAAAACAAACCACATACAGGACAAAAAGGATTAATACACTCACTGAAGCGCCGTTGTTCATGCTGGTAGCCGTGGTTGACCCCGGTCTTGTGAAGTGAACCGTCTGCGTCACATGACCGGAGGAGCGCCACGTGATTGGCTGGGCGTTGGTTCGATTTTGGCCAGGATGGATTGTTTACGCCTGAGTCCCCCAGATGTGAACAGAATTTTTTGACAGCGAATTTTTTAACATTGACTTTTTTGATGGCGAATTTTGAACATTGAATTTTTTTGATGGCGAATTTTGAACACTGAATTTTTTGATGGTGAATTTTGAACACCGAATTTTTTTGATGGCGAATTTTGAAGACATTGAATTTTTTTGATGGCGAATTTTGAAGACATTGAATTTTTAACTGGTTTTTAGAATTTTGATGAGCTAAATTCAGGCATAAAAAATTCACATACGTAATTTTGATGCAAAAAAATTCAAGGTAAGAAATTCAGCAGCTTTTAAAATTCAGAATCTGATGAGTCTGATTTGCTTCCATAGGATTGCTCCAAAATGATACAACAGTTACAATAACCTAAGCTAAGCTACGATAAGCTAAACTAAAATACAATACCATAAGTTAAGGTACGATAAGCTAAGAAAAGATAAGCTACAGCAAACTAAGCTAAGATACGACAGGCTACGCTAAGATAAGCTACAATAAGCTAAGCTAAAATATGATCCAATAAGATATAAAAAGCTAAGCTAAGCTACAATAAGCTAAGCCATGATGCAATACAATAAGATAAGCTAAGACACAATACGATAGACATGATCAGTAAAAGTAAGATAAGATATGATAAGCTACGATATGATATTATGAGTAAAGGTAAAAATAAGATACGATAAGCTAAGCTATGATAAGATATGATAAGTAAAGGTAAGATTAGATAAGATCAAAATATTTTAATCCTGAAGGAAATTCTTGTGCCAGATATTGCTAAAAAAAAAAATCAACAAAATGGCACAAGAAATTCAGTATTTTCAAAGTAAACAAAAGCAATAAGACATTATATTACAAAAATAAAATAAGTATAGCCACAATAAAGCTAGAGTGCAGGAGTGGAAAGTAATGCAGGTAATTATACTGAGGTAATAAGTACCATTGCACATGAACCTGAGATATTGCACCTGAATTATTAGATTTTTTTCAGGATTAAATTTAAATATCCAGTGTGAGCTTGCAGAGAAGGGAGAGCTATTTTTATTTAGAATGACTTTCCAGTTTGATAGCTTTTGTGGCTGGATTGCTCCAAAATGATCCACTGTGTAGCGTTGTGTAGTTTTACAGTGTTTGGTGAGCTGTTGTGCTCAAGCTGCAGCAGTTGGAGAGGGTTTGTATGTCAAGAGGCAGGGACCTCATAGATCTGTAACATTATAGAGTTACGTCTGAGATATTTTAGTAATGACAGAATTGTCTCCATTGAAAACAGCTTCTAAATATGTAATTCTGATACACAGCAAGTTTTTATGGAAGTTGAATAACCTCAGGGGAACTTTAAATATTAAAGTAGATATAGGTAAGATAAAATAAGCTAAGCTATGCTACGATAAGTTAAGCTAAGATAGGATTCGATAAGATGTGATAAGCTAAGATAGGATAAGCTACGATAAGCTAAGCAAAGGTACGAAAAGCTAAGCTAAAATACGATAAAAGGTATGATAAAAGATAAACTACAATAAGCTATGCTAAGCTATGTTAAACTAAGCTAAAATATGATACAATAAGTTAAGATTTGATAAGCTAAGCTGAGATAAGCTACAATAAACTAAGCTAAGATATAATAAGCTAAGCTAAAATATGATGTAAGATATGATGCGATAAAATATGATAAGACAATAAACTATGCTAAGCTATGTTAAGTTAAGCTAAAATAGGATACAGTAAGATATTATAAGCTAAGATGAGATAAGCTACAATAAACTGAGCTAAGATACGATCCATTGGGATAAGCTAAGATAAGCTATAATAACCTAAGCTAAGCTACGATAAGCTGAGCTAAAATACGATACGACAAGATATGATAAGCTAAGCTAAAATACGATACGACAAGATATGATGAGATAAACCACAACAAGCTAAGATATGATATGATCAGCTAAGATAAGCTAAGATACAAGATAATAAGATATGATTAGATATGATAAGCTAACCATCCAGCAACTATTACTCCTGTGTTCTAATGCTACATTGTGTTAGCTAATGGTGTTGAAAGGCTAATTGATGATTAGAAAACCCTTGTGCAGTTATGTTAGCACATGAATAAAAGTGTGAGTTTTAATGGAAAACATGGAATTGTCTGGATGACCCCAAACTTTTGAACAGAAGTGTAGTTGTGTGATGTTGTAGCTGTTATATAAACTGACAGCTTGTGTGATCATACATATTTTTACACAGATAATAAGTCGATGCAAAGCCTTCTATAATCCATCTACTGTTGTTCTTAATTTGTGTCCAACATACACATTGATTCTGTCAACTTCCTGTCAACCTGAGAGTTTCAGTGAAAAGCAACCGGACTTGTGTCACCTCTCATCCAGGAGGCTTCTTTCAGTTTGTTTGCATTGTTTTTCTGCACTGAATTAAATCAAGACATTGCATTGACTGCAGTGTTTCCCCCTTCAGATGTTTTTTGGGAGGAAGTGTGACTGCTGCAGGAAGCTAAATAAGACTCAGCCGGGTTGTTCCTCCACATGAAGAGCGTTTCTCTGTTGCTATCTAAACTTGATAAAACAGCATGTACACCTAATGAGGACAGCCTCTTCTGACTGAATATTCAAACCGATGCAGTCGTCATGGCGACGGGGGAGTGGGAAAAGTGTAAACGTGCAAAAAGTGTGAGGAGAATGATACAAACGGAGGATAATTGACTCATCGCAGTGTGCAGGACGGCATATTAACGTCAGAGGGTTTTGTGTGCAAGCGGAGCAAAGACAACACTAGGTACGTTTGAAACAGCTGCATTTTGCCTTCCAAATAATAAATACCTCCAGAGAAATGTGTTAAGACAGGAGAGTGAGAGTCACTTTGAAAGTAACGTTTAAGGTAATAATGAATTCTGAATGAAACCTCTGAGAGACAACATGATGCCGAGGCAGCAGCTCTGAAGAAGAGCTTTCTAACCGGAGACAAGAAAGAGCCGTTATTTTGAAAGGGAACGCCGGTTAGAAGAGACTTCTGAGGCTCTTATGGATGGAAACCACATCTCAGACAGTCGCTGCAGTTTGTGGAAAAGTAAATGTAACCAACTTCAGGGATGTAAAAGTGAATTACAGTGTAATAATTACTTGGACTATTTATAATACCTGGACCAGAATCAGAAGACACTAAATTCGGGAGGAGCCACTGTACTGAGCAACAATAATGAGGCAATCGCAGGGGTAACAGTTGAGTAGCCACTCGTATAATTTTTAACAGTAGATAAAACAATTTGTCTGATTTGTACAGAATACAAAATAATAATACAAACAGTAAGACAATAAGAAAAAACCCAGTGTGCACACTTGAAACAAAAAATGTCCGTTGGGACCCTTAAGTAAAATAGGAGTTGTTGCAGGTTTTCCTGTTGTAGGATTATTGCAAGTTCACCTGATTCCAGAGGTCTTTGTAGTGTAATGTAAATGTATGATGTGTGTGTGAATGAGTGGGTACGTGGATATCTTCTCGGTGCTGATCTTTCTTCAGGGTGGTTGGCTCGCCATCTGTTACAGCAGGAAGTTTGTCCTGAACCTCAGACTCTTCAGTCCTCCAAAAAAAAACCTGACCTGTAGACAGGTCACACAATTTACATCCAACACCGTCTTTTCTCAGATGCATCGTCAGGGATATCAAATGTCAAAAGACGCACACCATTACATCCAATTCTGACATGAATCTTCATTGCTATTCAAATCTTAAATCTCTGTCTCAGTTGTACAACGTTCAGTCTTAAGAGTATCATTTATGAGGACTAAACACGAAAGTGCTCACACATTTACCTGTTCATATGAACAGTGTTTCAATAATACTTATGGTAAGTAACCATTAACATTCAAAATATCATTGATCATAACCATATCAGAACCATGTGCAAAAAAAACACAACAGTACACATCTTGAGTTAGACACAGAGGTATTAAAGAAGTGTGCTTAAATTACTCTTACACTATAGGCCTATTCATGTGAGAGAACTGCACCAAAAATTACCCTCTAGTTACTCAAAACTCAGCTGAAATAACATACATGTTTTCAATAAATCATATAGTACAAAATAACATATTGTTTTACATTCATCACAACATACCAAATTACTCTCTCTTCCCTTTAAATTGGCATTAGGAAAATAAAACACTTCCCCTTTAATTACATACACATCCGTATAAAATAATAAACACAATGTGCATATGTCCAGAAGTATTGCACCATTATTCACTTCAGTTCACTCTCATAACCGTAATATCACTGCTACCTTCTTTCAACACCCGCGAAAACAAGAGGAAAATAGCACCAAAGTAGCTAAAAAAGCACATTTCTCACCGTTGCTCTCTGTGTATCAAGGCGGAGCACGCCGATGTCGGACCTTGCCGCGGCTCTCTGGGTGAAAGGCAAGTGGTTAGCCTGTTAGGCACAGAGCTAGCATTAGCATAGACGACGACGTTAAGCGTCAACAAGGTTTTTTTCTCCGCCGGATAATTGACTCGTCTTACCGACGTAACTCTCACCTTCGTTCAGTCACTTGGCTCCGGACCTCCAGTGGGTAAGTGCTCAAACAGTTTTTTTCCTTTTCACAGGTAAACTCCGAGGTTTTCTCCTGGTTTTCTCTTCCTCTTACTGTGCAGCTGCCCTCGCTTCTCTGGCTGAGATCAGAAGGAACCGGAAGAGCAGCGTGCCTGCACTTCGCATCTGAGCCGACAGGCTGAGCGTGGCCTGCGTAGCCTCTGATTGGCTGCTGAGAGCTAGGTATAGCACGTGGGACCACGTGAGCTGAGCGGTGCATTCAAATGCAATAGGACATCTAACACTTTACCGATGCAAAACAAATAAAGATAAAGAAAATAAACAGTCTCTCTTCTGTGATTGTACTCAAATAACTGTGTGTTTTTTTACACCTGGCTACATAAACATTTACCAACTGAGAAACTACAGGGGTCTGCACATTTCATAGAACGCCACAGGAAACTGTTAACTTTCTTCTGCTGCGTTATAAATACAAAAAACCCTCTTCAGTTAAACTAATATGGAGCCATTTTGTCTAACACAGAGCAACTTTAACTAAGATGGAGCAACTTTAAATAATTTAGAGCAACTTTAACTCATTCAGAGCAACTTTAACTAATATGGAGCAATGTTTACAAATATAGAGCAACTTTGACTCATTTCAGAGCAACCTTAACAAATACAGAGCAACTTTGACTAACGCAGAGCAACTTTAACAAATATAGAGCAACTTTGACTCATTTCAGAGCAACCTTAACAAATACAGAGCAACCTTAACAAATACAGAGCAACTTTGACTAACGCAGAGCAACTTTAACAAATATAGAGCAACTTTGACTCGTTTCAGAGCAACCTTAACTAATATAGAGCAACTTTAACTAGTATGGAGCCATTTTGACTAACGCGTAGCAACCTTAACTAGTATGGGGCAACTTTAACTCCTTTAGAGCAACCTTAGCTAAAATAGACCAAGTTTAACTAATATGGAGCCATTTTGACTATCACAGAGCAACTTTATCCAATTTACAGCAAATTTAACTAAGATGGAGCAACTTTAAATAATTTAGAGCAACTTTAACTCATTCAGAGCAACTTCAACTAATATAGAGCACTGTTTACAAATATAGAGCAACTTTGACTCATTTTAGCGCAACCTTAACAAATACAGAGCAACTTTAGCTAATATGGAGCAACTTTAACAAATATGGAGCAATTTTAACTCATTTTAGAGCAACCTTAACAAATATAGAGCAACTTTCGCTAATATGGAGCCATTTTGACTAAAGCAGAGCAACCTTAACTAGTAAGGAGCAACTTTAACTAATATAAAGCAACTTTAACTCCTTGAGAACAACTTTCACTAATATAGAGGAACATTTACTGCTGAAACTAGAGCGGTCTGCACATTTCATAGAATGCCAGAAAAAACTACCTACTTTCTTCTGCTCCGTTACAAACACAAAAAACTCTGCAGTTTGTTCTTCTTCTTGGCCTATTTGATCATCTTCATGTGTTTCTGTGTCGTCATGTAAATTGCCAGTTTGTGCTTCTGCTGCAGGGCTTTGCAGGACGTCGGATCAGAGAGGCTTCATGGAAACGACCGGCCGCTGCAGCTGGAGTCTGGGTGGCTGCTCGCTGAAATGTCACGCCGTCCCGGAAGACGAGATATTAGGTTAAGTGGTCACCCAGGAGATCTAACCGCGGGAGAAGAGAGTGCTTTAAAAGGTCCAGATCTCAAGGTTGGAGGATCTGACAGCATCCTCTCTGAGTAAAGCTCAAGAACAGAACTGCTGAGATGTAGTGGTTTTCCATTTTATTTGCTATATTTGCCGAAAACACAGGATTTAATGTTCTCATGTACATCTACATACAATACAACAAAAAAATGCATTAATGTTGTGCACAAGCCAAAACAGGTACCTTTAGTAGCATAGCAAGGGGAAAAACAAAGCTCAGCCTGCACAATTAGGGTTAATCTATGTATATTGTATACGTGGAATTAAAATGCATTGTTCCATATGAGAGTCTAGAGTTTAGTTCAGACTCGCGGCTCCAGATAGTTGTGTATTTCCATCTTTCTGGGTCAAGTTTTATTGAAATAGAATCACAAACTGAGCACATTTCGGCTTATGTAAGGTCTAAAAAATGCTGTCATGGTTGCCAATGATAATCAAAATAATAACATGTTCCTTCCATTTTTTGTGCTATTTGTCTAAAATACAGTTGGAAGCACCCATATATGCATCTACATACAATAAAAACTGTCACAAATATGCCATAATGTTGTGCACAAGCCTAAATAGTCAGTCAAAATGGGTGCAGACACACCCTTAATAGCATCGCAACAGCCTGCAAAAATTACTATATATTATAGATATATCGAAGGACAATTAGATTCTGTCATGTTATTTTCACTTTTAGTTTAGTTCAGACTCTCACTGCTCTAGATAGTTGTGTTCCTGCATCATTTTGGGTCAAGTTTTATTTAAATCAAACCACAAACTGAGCACGTTGGCTTGTATAAGATCTGAAAAATGCTGTCATGTTTGCTAATAACAATAATCATAACATGTTCCTTCCATTTTTTTGTGCTATTTGTCTAAAATACAGTAGGTAGCATCCATGTATGCATATACGAACAATAAAAACTCACAAAAATGCCATAATGTTGTGCACGTGCCTAAACAGTCAGTCATAAATGGGTGCAGATACACTTTTAATAGCATAGCAACAGAAAAACAAAGATCAGAAAGAAAATTAGGGTTAATCTGCATCTTTTTGGGTCAAGTTTTATTTAAACCGAACCAGAAACTGAGCACATGCCGGCTTATTTAAGTTCAGAAAAATGCTGTCATGTTTGCTAATAACAATAATCATAACATGTTCCTTCCACTTTTTTGTGCTATTTGTCTAAAATACAGTTGGTGACATCCATATATGCATCTACGTACAATAAAAACTGTCACAAAAATGCAGTAATGTTGTGCACGAGCCTAAACAGTCAGTCATAAATGGGTGCAGACACACCTTTAATAGCATCGGAACAGAAAAACAAAGCGCAACCTGAATATTGGGTCTGAAAAATGATGTCATGTTCGCTAATAATAATAACAATAAAATGCTCCTTCCAGTTTTTGTGTGTTGTGTCTAAAATAGAGTAGGTAGCATCCATATATGCATCTGAAAACTTTCACAAAAATACAATAATGTTGTGCACGAGCCTAAACAGTCAGTCATAAATGGGTGCAGATACACCTTTAATAGCATAGCAACAGAAAAACAAAGATCAGAAAGAAAATCAGGGTTAATCTGCATCTTTTTGGGTCAAGTTTTATTTAAATTGGACCAGAAACTGAGCACCTCGGCTTATATACGGTCTGGAAAACGCCGTCATGTTTGCCAGCGTGTGAAGCAGAGATAGTGGGATGTACGGTACCTGCACAGGTGTGTTTGTGTGTTTTCCGGCTGTCGTACTGTAACTGAGGAACACTCACTGATTGCAGCGTGGCTCGGGGGGATGCTGGGATGGAGCCTTCATTTAGCCGAATGTTTAAGCTCCCCGGTGGCTGCCATGTGTTAAGGTCAACACTTTTTACATGAGCTGTCCTCTGTGCTGGTAGAGACGCACAGGAAGCAGCTTAAAGCTTAAAGTCTTTCTCTAAGTAGAAGCTGGGAGAGAACAAACTAAACAATCGCACGTGGACATTGTGGTTTTTGGCTATGAATCATCTTCTATGAGAGTGACCTCGGGCTGCAGAAGTTTCACATTTAGTCAGTTTTGCAGACGTTTCAGTAGCAGACGTCACTTTGATAGGTAAATGCTTCGTGTTCTGCATGTAATGTGAAGGTTCAATGAAGAATTTCTGAGCAGGAGGAAGCTTTCATTCAAGATGCTTCACATATACAGGATGTTATTTATTTATTTTACAGCCTTTCGCCAGTTCAACCTTCGATTTTATGCTGCTGTTGTCATTGACAGTGGAGGGAATGTACAATTCCTGCTCTGGATTCCAGCAGATAAATCCTACATGTAATCCAACGTTAGTGCTTTTAATTTTATTTTATTGACATCAATCTTCCTGTTCAGAGTCAGAACGACAATATCTATTACTAAGGCTGAGAAATTCTTCATACTTTTCAATCAATTCTTTCAACCCACTTTTACAGACTTACTTTTATGTGAGGTGTACTTTTATCTTTATTTAGTTTCAGTGTTCTATTTTGTATTATGTCCTGTTTATTTTAGATGATCTCTCTTGTTTTATTTGACTTTTAGCTGCCTGGTTCTTTGATGTGATGTCGTCTCTAATTTTTTTAATTCTCTGACTTTTTGGACTTTTAATTTCCAATTTTATGATTGCTAATCTAGCAAATTGTTAATTTATTATCATTTTTACTGTTTATTTTAATTGACTGCTCTGACTTGTCTCCTATATCTTGTTTGTCTGTGTTTCAGGTTTTAACTGTCAAAGCACTTAGTGAACGCTGTTCTAAAGGCTGCTAGATAAATAAAATTATTATTTTTATTATTATTATTATTATTATTATTATTATTATTATTATTATTATTATTATTATTATTATTATTATTATTATTATTATACTGTCACAGTTTTGAGTTTTCAATAATTATTTATAAATTCAAGACCTTCCTTTTTTGTAGATAGATTTTATTTATTTTTTACTCTTCTTAGAATTAGTTTATGTGTTGACTTCTCTATTTTTTCATCTGTTTACAATCTGTTTAGGGTGCAGTTTATTTCTTCATTTTTATAATTTCTTATTCTGTATTTATAATTTTTGAGTCATATTTCTATCTCTATCCATCTCTACTTTAATATTATATTTTTTACTTTTTTTGTTTTAATATAAATTAAATTAAAAAATATTCAACTTTGTTTCAAGCTTATTTTATTTCACAATAAGAATTCCTCAAATACAGTGTTTTGGAGTCCTTTATTGATAATTTCACTGTGAGGGAGTATTTGTCCTGCTTTGTTGCATTTTTATTTTTGTTTTATTTATATTTGTGTTGCATTTTATTTGTATGAAGAGTGCTGTATAAATAGAATCTGTTACTGTTTAACTCTTTCACAGTAAAAGCACTCAAGAGCCAAAAAATGTGGCACCTTTTTGAGCGAAGCGGCGACAGAAATCCTGTTTTATTTGTCAGTCAGGTTCGTGCTGACAACAATCATTCATAAAAAATGTGTTTACAAAACGACTGTCATTTTCTCGGGGTGTTTTTGACAGACGATCCGTGTTAAATATTGCGAAGAACAAAAGCAGAGCATTCATGTCAGATAAAGAGCTGCAGGAGACGAATTCCATGTTGATAATTCCTGGTTTTAATAGGAAAAAAGTGAGGTGCTTTTTATTTGCTGTGTTGCTTTTCTGTTTCTGAATCTTTGCCATCTGTTACCACGGGAACCGAATCTTGAACTGACATATTGAGGAAGACTACTTTAATCACTTGCACAGTAATTAAGCAGGTATTTCTGTCTTCAAAGATGCACCATTTATTGGAAAAATAAAGTAAAAGTTTTCAACATAACTTGACAATGCAGCTGACTTGAAAATGTCTTCATTCTAATTAAATGTAGAGGTTTTATTTAGTTTTTTTAGATGCAAAAAGTAAGACTTTAAAAGTAGTTTTCCCATCTTTCTGCTCTCACATTTCCCTCCAGATGCAGCCAGGTGACAGTCTTTTTATTCCAAGCAATTTTCCAAAGTTATTATAGTCAATATAAAGTTTTGCTCTTTTTATTTTACCTTGTTTATTCAAAGTCATCATTCACTACTTTTCTTCCTGAAATTGGCTTAAAGCAGGAGCGCTTTAATGTGATGTTCTCTAACGCTGATTATTCTTGTCAGTGGTTTAATGTGCACGTCTCTGGAGGTAAACATTTAAGATGAAGTGCTTCGCCTCAACAACAGTAATCAACATCACTATCCAGCGTCTGACTGGTGTGACTCTGGGAAATGGAAAAGATAGAGCTGGCCGGAAGCCCTGACAGATGTTATTTTAATATTAATTTGATATCTCTCAAACCTCCCGGACCAGGACTTCACTCACCTCAACGCACTGAAGAAAAGATCTGTCATATTTGAAAGCAGAAGCCTTTAATAGTGTCATTTGAATCCCCGTGTAGCCGTAAATCCTCTCATTATAACATCCTATAAACATTTCAGTTTTTTGAAGTGAACTTTCAAAATCCCATCTGCTCAGTTATTTTAAGTGCGAAGGCAGCGGCAGCAGAGACTGCAATAAGGCTCAGAAATTGCATGGGATTGCGCTATCCCACTTCAACTGCACTTGAGACTTTGAGCCGATGAGGCACTTGAAGTTTCCCCCGGCTGGCAGAGAAAAAGGAAGAGACACAGATGAGAGTTCTGCAAGTTCTGTGCAAGGTCCTTTAGTCTCTGCTGTCCCTGGAGATGTGGTCTGGCCTCCTCCAACATTCATCCACTTCTATGGCAGAAAAGGCAACACTATAGAGCTACACTGCTGCTAATAGATACACAGGTGATTCTACAATCAATTCCATTTCTTGTATAACAAGAAAAGCACTCAGAAAGCATAATACTCCTCCAAGTCTGTTCATTCCCCCATATGGCATTGTCAGAAATACAGCATTTGTTTATTAGTTACTGATGATCAGAAATAATGGCACCATAGAATGTGTCCATTTAATATAGATGGACCCACAAACAAAATGACCTTGTGCTGAGCATCGCGTGACCTAAATATGTGGTTGGACGGCGGGAATTGATGGGACTCGGAAACACCCCCACAATTTAATCAATTGTTCCTTGTGTGGTTTCTGATGGATAAGTCCTGATAAGTCCTCAGCAGTAGTAGGATTGCAATCATGTTATACATAAAAGCTGTAAAATGAGTTGAGAAATTTCCAAAATGACTCAAAGATGTCCAAAATTGATTTACAAAATGATAGTAACTCCCCAACTGCCGGTCCCCGGGAGCCTGTCTTCCTCCTCCCTGTAGTGAGTTTCTGGCCTTAGTGGCAGTTGAGATAATTGTTGAAACAAATGTTATTTCTGAATAAAGACCTGTTTATTTCCAATCTGCCTGCCGTCTGCTCAGCGGGTTCTCATTTGGGTTCAAATTTCCCCCACACCATTAACACTAAAATTATTTGAAACTTGTCCAAAATGACGACAGATGTTCTTCACGGAGTAATAATTAGTGGTGGGATGCGATTTAAAAAATTAATCTAATTTATTAGAGGCTTTGTAATTAATCTGTTGTCAAACAGCGATATTTGACACAATAAGTAAATTTTTTTTTAACTCAAATCAGTTTTGGTTGACGACTGAATGGATGTATAGACATATGAATAGACATAACAAAATGTTTATTCATTTCTATTTATCTGCATTTTCCATCTGTCTACTACATTCATAGATTACTACAAACTCAACGTGCATTTATAGTGATTATGTTCAAAATGTGAAGATTTTTTGTAAACTCAAGCACTTTCACTGTCTTGAAAAGTGGTCTATTATGGGATGGCTACACTGTTAGCTGGTACCAGGACTGTCGTAGCTAACGTTAGCTTTGGTGCTAACAGCAACATGTTTTGCATTGAGGTGATACCGTTGCCTTGAAGTGCTGCAGTGATCAGAAAACTCTTTGTTTCACAGTTTGCACACAACCAGGCTTTTATCCAAGCTGACATCGGGAAGATTTTTAAAGGAAAACTTTCACCCAACAAGCTCATTGCGGCCTCGTCTTCCATCACTGTGCTGAAGTTCTGTGCATCTTCTTCTTCAAAGCTAAAAGAAAACAGACATTAGGGTCATTACCGCCACATACTGGTCAGGAGTGTTCATCAGCGTTATCGGTGTGCCAGAAATTAGGGAACTAAGAAAGGTGCGATTATAAATGCATTTTTTTCAAGATGTCATTTTTTCTGTAATTAATTAATCGAAATGAATGCGTTAAAGTCCTAGCCCTAATAATAATCTAATAATTTGTTTTTCAAGGAGAGAGATGGGAGATATTTGCTTCTAAAAACAACCTAAGGATGCAGCTCTCCGCTCTCAGTTTGCTACAGAGCTGCCACAACCTCAATTATCCTCCCAGCCGAGTGGAAGGGTCAGAACTCCTCCGAGGTCCGGTGTCGGGTCAATGGAAGCCCTCCGTGTCGATGGGAAGTCAGGCCTGTTTCAGACTCCATCTCTAATGTTTTATTTGATACCAACCTTCTGGATTCAGATGCTAATGTGCAGATCATCTCAGGCAAAATCTATAAAATATACACCCGGAGCAGAGCGTGAAATTACGCTGTTTAACTCGCTGCAGTACGGTATAGTGGACTCTTCTGTATAATTACAGTATATTAGCTGCCCACGCTAATGAAGGCAGTTGGTGCATCACTGAAGAGTCATTAAAATGACCCACTTTCAGGACTTTTCAAAGCAACGTAAATCAGCAGGACTGAGGTGTGCTGGATGAATAATTAGGACTGAAGTAGTAGTGAAATGATCGGGGCTTATCTGTAATGTGGAGGCGACCTGATGAGTTCGGACTAAAAAGAAAACATTCGAGCAACCTAACATCCATCCATCCATCCATCCATCCATCCATCCATTATCTAATAATCAATCAATCAAGTTCCGTGCCATTCAGCGTAGGTGATCTAGTCCGATCTCTTGGTTTCTGAATTGTGACTGTTGATTGGTCCATGTGTAGCCATGATGTCAGTCCTTCTATCAACTTCATTCTCTGTCTGCCTCGTCCTCTCTTCCCATTCATTTTTTCCAGTTGTTACAATATATTCCAGGGTTTCTTTCCTTATGATGTGTCCAAAAATGTTGGTTGCCATTTCATAATTTTGTTCACCATACAATTTGTGTTTAGTCATTTTAAAACATCTTCATTGCTTATCCTGGCCATATAAGATATATGCAGCATGTGTCAGGGATTTTGATTGACATTTTATTCTTTGGATTCACATCAGAACTGGTAGGATGTAGCAGCTGAGAGTCCTCATACTGATGTTAATTGTTGTGTTCTTTGTTGTCATTATATTTTTCATTTTCTTAAATGCTGTTCTTGCCATTGCTGCTCTACATCTGATATCTGTTTTATGCCTCCCATCTGAAATGATGAATCTGCTTCAATATTTCTTGGTCTAATTCTTTGTTACAGGTTAGGATGATATTTTTCGTGGAAATGACAATTACTTCAGTTTTCTTTTTGTTTAAAGCCAGACCAAGTTTTTGGCTCTCTGTATTAACTATGGAAACTCTGGTTTGCAAATTTTCTTCACTGTTCGGTAACAGCACTGTGTCATCTACATAACGTTTGATATTTATGTTATAACCTCTGATGGATACTCCCAGTAAGCCTTGTATTTCCTCATGATGTTTTCACTGTAAAAGGAGAACAGATAAGGTGACACATCCGTGTCTGAGTCCTTGTTTTATTGGTTGTTCTTCACCAATTACATTGTTTATTATCATTGCTGCACTTTGTTGCCAATAGAGATTTTTTTATCATTTGTAAATCCTTTCCATCTATGTTCATGTCCTTTAGCATCTGGATTATTGCTTGATGTTTTACTGTGTCGAAAGCTTTGTTGTAATCAATGTACTTCAATTGACCTTTCCATAATAGTTCTTAAAATGTATATTGCACTTGATGTACCTTTGCTCTCTACAAATCCGCATTGCTCTTCACTGATCTCTGGTTTAATTTTGTTTCTTATTCTGAGCATTAGGATTCTTAATGATAATTTTGTGAGGTGGCTCATAAGGCTGATTGTTCTGAACTGTTCGCATTCTGTTGTTCCAGGTTTCTTCGGAAGTGGGATGAACACCTATTTCATAAGGTCTTTTGGAACATTACCCATTACCATTATCTATACACTGCTTATTAGTGGTGTTGGAGTCTATCCCAGCTGACTTACGGTGAAGGCAGGGGACACCTGGAAAGGTAACAGTCTATCACAGGGCTACATATAAAGACAATCGCACTCACATTCACACCTACGGACAATTTAGAATCACCAATTAACCTCAGTGTGTTTTTGGACTGTGGGAGGAAGCTGAAG
Source organism: Amphiprion ocellaris (assembly GCF_022539595.1). Taxonomy (NCBI): domain Eukaryota; kingdom Metazoa; phylum Chordata; class Actinopteri; family Pomacentridae; genus Amphiprion; species Amphiprion ocellaris. The sequence goes on from NC_072784.1 coordinate 29,944,774, forward strand.
AACCCGGAGAAAACGTGCATGCACAGGGAGAACATGGAAACTTCATGCAGAAAGATCCCAGGAAGGCTGGGATGTGAACGGCTGGGACCTTATAGCAGCAAGGCGAAAGTGCTACCCACCGAGCCACTGTGCAGCCCTGCAACCTAACATGACTTTAAAAAAAAACAAAAAAAAACTTTGAGTGCCAATGAGAGCTTGGTCCCTTCAGGAAGTTTGAGGGAATCTCCAGAAGCTTCCTGCTGCCACATGCAGTGACGTGTCCTCAAAACGTCCTTGTGCATCCGGAGCCTCCTGGTTGCTTCTCATCCCGCTGCATTTACACGTTCTCTCTGAATACAGTGAAGGTTCTGGAACATTCAGATAAGGATTCTAATTTTGCGAGCCAGTGCACTTTGTGTCGACCACTAATGGCTAATGGAGTAAATAATTATAAAGCTACCCTGCGATAAATCTGATTAGTTTCTGTCTTTCTTTCCCTCCTTCTGTTCACTGCACTGAGGCTGAGCCGCTATAGGTCTGTTTTGCCATAATTACATAAACTCCAGCCTAATGCAAATCCATACACGATTTTTCTGAGAATCAGTCAGACCTATTGTTAAAACCCAAACCTGTCTGCAAACCAGTGTGTGCTGTGGATCATTTTCAATGCACACAACCTTGAAATTCATCTTAAAAACAGTACTGGCGTGCTAAAAAAAAAACTCATTAAAAAGACATAGGGCATGCATCTTTTATTTAAAGCTGCACTAATCAATATTTTTACATTAAATATGAGTCATATCAGTGTATTACATAAAGAGTGAAGAAGTTCACTTCAGTTCAATGGGGCATTTTAGCATCTATAAGCTTGTTTTATTAGTGTTTGCATTGGTTTTGGTTCAGTCTTCCAACACAGCGACCGGCTAGTGAATGTTTAGCAGATAAAGAGCTATTTTGGAGACAAAGTGGAGCTAAAAACAGAGTAAATATTGGACTTTGATTCGTCAGCTGGACAGAATCATGACTCCAAATGAACTGTAACGCTGTTGTGTGTCTGCCGTTGCCATGTCAACCTTGTGAGCTTGAACATCTCACCTGATTCAGATGCCGTCGGCCCATTAAATGGTCATTATCATCACAAATCTTTCCTATCCGTATCGACCAGCAGGGACCTTCTCCACCTTCTAGCAAGGCTCAATACGCACATTATCATCCGTTGTGATCACTGATAAACAGACAGTAAAAGGATAAACATCAGCTACCTCCTGCAGTTGAGTGAATAAGTGCATATCTGGTGCAGTCGTCACCCAGGGAATGTGTAATATGGATGAATTTTGTAGTATGTGGTAAACATAGCAACAGGGTGCATTTTAACATGGACTATGATCCTTTTCTAAACTTAACCAATCACTGTTTTGCATGCACTGCTGCTCTATCGGTGTCACTCTGAGTCTTCAGTGTGTCTCCCTGTGCCTGCCTCCTCATCTTCCCTCGACCTCGCTGAAATTCCACAACAATAATGCAAGTAAACACCGGGTAAAAACTGGTGTGTGAAAAAAAATCAAAAGAAGAAGAAGATTGTAAATATGGATCACAACAATTAAGACTTAAATGCAAGTGTCCAAGGTGAAAATCCACTAATTTACACCTCCACCTTCCTCCAGATGTGGGCCTTTGTTCCTTGTAAGTGCAGAATGGCTAATTACTCACAGCGGAGATATGTGACGATCGCCATTGGTTTGTCTGTCTGTCTGTTTGCAACATTACTCAAAAGTGGACAAACGGATTTGAATGAAATTTTCAAGGAAGTTTAGAAATGACACAAGGACCAAGTGATTCGATTTTGGCAGTAATGCGGCTTATAGTCCAGATCCATGGAATTGTTAAAGATTTCTGTATCATTGCAAGATAGCGGCACAGCGGTACTGTAACTATGACAAGTGAAAATTGCATCAGCCGACTGCTGATGATCACATGATTGTGATCCTACTACAAATCCACCACTGTGGACTTATCAGGACTTATCCATCAGAAATGATACAAGGAACAACTGATTATGTGGTGGTGTTTCTGAGTCCCATCAATTTTTGCCACCCACAACAAATTTAGGTTGCGCGATTCGGTATCTGTACATAATGTACACATGCACAACACACGCCTGTGCTCAGTGCAAGGTCATTTTGTTCGTGGGTACATCTATATTAAATGGCCACATTCTATGGTGCCGCGATTTCTGCCACGAATGTTTCCAAGGTTTCAGTCGTCGTAAATCATACAACGACATCACGACTGGTCCACACGTATGAGAAAGGCTAAAAACTTCCAAAACAGGTGAACAATCAGATCAATTTATTCACTTTTTAAGAATCAGTCTTCCCAGTTTTTGAAAAACCTGCTTCTCTGGTAATTGAAAACCTTATTTGTGCATAAAAGTTATGTATTTCATCGAGATTGTTCACTTAGAACTCTACAAAACTACGCCATGCTACACAATGTTAATTAAATTTTGGATTAATTAAGCCATCCATACAAGTTTGTAACATTTAAAACACAGCAGCTTCAAAGGGGAAATGCTCGACTAAATTGTTGACTGCTAATTTTGCTAATTATTTGTCTACTAGTGCATAAAAAATCACCACATAGAGATGTTGAGGAGAAAATTTACATTATTTTTGCAGCAGAGTTTGCATCTTTTAGCAAATGAGCTAAAAAAAGAAGAGCAGTGTGGCCCTTTAAATGTCAAAAACTCAACAATATTTAGGTTGCAATGATTTTTAGCATATTAAAAGCTAAAAATGTTTATTGTATATTCAAAACACTTAGAAATATGACTATAAAATTGCTCATTTTTAAGAAGGGAAATAGTGGAATTGAGCTGAATGGATGCTGCAGAGACACTGTGAGGACAATAGAGTGGCATTAATTTATTATATTATCTTGTGCTGGGGATATTTTCTGTAATAAAGTGAATTCCCATGAAGCTGTTGTCTTTTATTACCATCTAACAGATAAGATTTTCTCTTTTTTTGTTCAGATCTGCTGCTAAAACTTTACGTCCAGCTGCCTCTGACTTACTTATTACATTCATTTCCAAAGAAGAGTGAAGAAAATAGAATAAAATCTGTTATTTTCTGTCATCTATCCATCCATTCATGCTACAAGCTGAGAGTAGCACACAGTGAACATAAAATAGGAAGCAGCCTCCAGCTTCACAGTTTGTTCTTTCCTGTGAGAACTGTTGAAATCCTGAAATCCATGTGTAAGAGGTCAGAAATTTATTTCATGTCTCCTGGAAAACTTGTTTGAACAGGACTGCTGGGCGAGAAAGAAGAAAGCACACGAACATGTATCACATCTAAAAATACAATTTGGGTGTTTCTCTACTTTCCGTCCTTCGCTGTGAAAGATAATTAAGCTTCATTTGTGTCTTTGTGAATATCGTGTATGATCAAATTGTGCAGTTAAGAGATGCATCGCTAATGTTGATTACAATCAACACACAGAAATTAGAATTCTGAAATGCTCAACTGGAGATTTTGACAAGGTTCTGTCAGCCTCTGAGATTTGCTTCCTGCTCCTGTTGAATTTTGAGCACTAACCAAAGCCCAGAAATTTAGGATACTTTGGTCTCCTGGAAACTTTATTTGATTTTTTTCAATTTATTGGCATTTATTGCACAAATTATGAATCAGTTAGTCAGTTAATGCTGTTTTATCTGACTTTGAATTGAAAAAAAACATGTTTATCTGGACAGTTATATATATTTTCCCTTCATACATGTATGGTTTATACATTTGGTACTTCATCATCATTATTATTATTATTATTATTATTATTATTATTATTATTATTATTATTATTATTATTATTATTATTATTATTATTGTTATTATTTTGAGGTTTGTACAGTTATGGATTCACATCTTTAATACAACACTGCATGTTTTTCCTTTTTGTGTGTTTTTTTTCAACTTTTAACTGACCAAAACCAAGAAATAAGGAATTGATTTATTTATTTATTTATTTGCAATTTACTGGCATTCATTGAGAAAATTATCAATAAATTAATCAGTTAATATTGTTTTTTCTGACTTTGAATTTTTTTTTTTTTTAAAAAGCTTATCTGGAGAGTTATATATTTTTTCTTCTTCATATTTATTATTATTTTTATTTAATTCTTAAGTAGTTTTTAGAAGGATTTTATGGTTTGTGCAGTTATGAATTCACATTTTAAAAATAGCACTGCATGCTTTTTTCCTTTCTTTTCTTTTCTTTTTTTTTTTTTTTTAACTGTTAATTGGCCAAAACCAAGAAATTCAGCATGCTTTGGTCTCAAGGAAGTTTTTCTTCTTTTTTTTTTAAATTTACTGGTGTTCATTGAACAAATTATGAAATACCAATCAGTTTAATGCTGTTTTATCTGATTTTGAATTGATATTTTTTATTTGGACAGTTGTAATTTTTTCCCTTTCATACATGTATGATTTTTTTTTTTAAAAAGAAAGTGTATATATATATATATATATATATATATATATATATATATATATATATATATATATATATATATATATATACATATATACATACATATATATATACATACATAAAGCTGTTTCCTCCACCAGGCCTGCAGGGGATTCGAGTTCGGAGCTGAAATGTTGAGGAGATCCAGGAATGGAAGGTGGAAGTGCTTCTGGGAGGCCCAGGAGCAGATGTGAGTCATCGACCTCGACTCAGCGGCCAGTGCTGGATCACTTTCCCTCCATCAGCAGGACGTTAAGAATCAGAACCCTGAGAGGTCCGATGTGGGGCCTGGAAGAGAGGGCAGTGGTGCAGCTTAACAGTGCATGGCATGGGGTAAAATGTGTTGTTTTCTCTGGAGGCATTTCTATCCGGATTTGTCTGGTTGGGTTTGACTGAAAGCCAAGATGGAGCAGACTCTCCCAATGTGAAACTTTTGCTGCATCGCCAGTTTTTCTTGTCAGAGGAAACATGATTATGATAATGTACTGTGGGCTGTAATGGAGTTATTTAGTGTAATAATGCTTTGATATGGAATCCTTTAATCTTCCTGATTATGCAACACAATTTAAGGACAGGACCGAAATTATCGATAATGATTAAGAAAAAAACACAAAGCACCATATTTTGGGGGGTTATTTTGCATCATTTTAATCCAAACATGATTATAAAAGACTATACTCTGCTAGTTAACCCTTTAAATCTGTGGCTATTTTCGGGGTAATTTCATTACTTTTACTTTTAAGCTCTCATCTCGACCATTATGAAGAGAAGTCATGCATCTAGGCCCTATTTCCTTCCATATTAACTATTTACTTGCCCATCTACAGTTGATTCAAAACTGGGGACATGAAACATACAATAACTTGACACAGGGAGTTCAAGTCCTTCCTCCCAGTTTGTTACAGAATTCAGGCTTAAATCTCGGAACTTTTAGTCTTTTATTCTGCGCTTAGACCTCTTTAGATCAGAGAATCAGCCACTGTTAAAAGATCTTTAACTTAAAACAAAGGATTGTATGTTTTCACTGTTTTCTCCCCAAAGGTTAACAGGTTTCAAAGGTGCTAAAGAAGTAAACTAGAGTATTATTTATTATTTTTAGGCTTAAAAACAGCATTCCAGGTCCTAAATGACTTGTGATTTTAACCATCTTCTTCAGGCCCCACCAGAAGGAGTGCGTATCCCCCACTTACTTTCCCATCAACGTACAAAACTGCGTGGATCGACTGTACTTACTGGAGTCAAATGGAGTCTATATTTCAAAGGGGGAAGCTGCGCTGTAGTCGAGGCAATTACAAACAAGCTTTCTCCCCCTTGAAGATCTGCCAACTCCACTGTCAGCACTTTTCTTCGGTGCTACTGTCGAGGCAACGCAACACTTTACAGTCTGATTTAGGCTTTTATGGTAATGACCAAAGTTTGTCCACCTGCCTCGGGAGGAAGAGCGAAAACACGCCTGCCAAATATTTATCCTGCAAAATCAAGTAGGCTTCGTTTAGAAGGATCAGAGACGACGAGGAGTCGGGGAACCCTCAAAGAGCAGGTGGGGAAGAAACTGGATGGTGGAGAAACACTCACTTCTGCTGCCCTCCAGCAGTAGAATAAAGAGAAACAGTAGGGAGGGATTATTAATTGATTGCGGTGGATCGCAGGCGTTTAAGTGCAGCTTCAGGTTTGCTACATCTGGCATCCTCGAATAAAGCTCAGAATATTGGTGAATCATCTCACGTTTGCTGCACGTTGGTCAGGCGTTGTGTGGTTTTACCTTCTGGAGACTGAACTATGTTTAATCTGTTCAGGTACTGATCTATTTTAGACATTACACCAATGAAGAAAGCATCATAGTAACTTCCAAAACATATATGCTGAATATCAGAGCTTGATTCATAGTTTGAATAGATGATCAACAATATTAATAACTGATCTTTTTTTTCTTTTTTTTTTAAAATAAAAATGCCCTCTTGCACCTCTCTAACACAGGTTTTACTGTTTATTTCTATCCCATATACTTGCAAACTGGACTGTTAATTGGCAGAAAGAAGACATTTTCACTGTCATGGTCTCCAGGAAGCAATTCTTTCTGCAATTTACTGGTATTTATTGAGCAAATGATGAAGCCATTAATGCTGTTTTATCAGACACTGAATTGAAATACGCTTTCATCTGGATACTTTATATATTTTTCCTTTATAAATGCATATTTTTAGTGATCATTTTAGCTAATTTAGTCGTGGATCTGTTTTTTGTGTTTTTTTTTTGTTTGTTTGTTTGTTTTAGGATTTTATGGTTTGTGCAGTCCTGGATCCACATCTTTAGTATAACACTGTAGGATTGTTTTTTTTTTTTTTTTTTATTGTTAATTGGCCAAGACCAAGAAATGGCGGATGCTTTGGTCTTAAGGCAACATTTTATTTTATTTCTTATTTATTTTATTTTTTTGCAATTTCCTGGCATTCATTGAGCAACTTATGAAATATGTTAATGCTGTTTTATTGAACTTTTAATTGAAAAAAGTTATAGAATTTTTCCCTTCATACATGTATGAATGATATATATATATATATATATATATATATATATATATATATATATATATATATATATATATATATATATATATATATATATATATATATATATATATATATATATATATATATATATATGGTTTTATGGTTTATGCAGTCATGGATCCACATCTTTAATATAACACTGTATATTTTGTTTCTTTTTGTTTTGGGACTTTTTATTGGCCCAAACCAAGAAATTTAGGATGCTCTGGTTTCCAGAAAACATTTTTTTGCAATTTACTGGCATTTCTAGAGCAATTTATAAATCAGTTAATGCTGGTTTATCTGATTTTGAATTGAAAAAAATGTTTTATATATATTTCCTTCATATATGCATGATTTTTTATTATTAAATTCTTATAGGTTCTTTTTTCTTATAATTTTATGGTTTGTGCAGTTAGGGATCGACATCTTTAGTATTACAGTACATGTATTAAGATTTAAGTCAGTGAAGCAGCAGAACATTAAACTAAACATGTGGAGTTTGAAGGTTTGTCAGTCAGTTTTTCATCTTCAGCACAATAAAATCATCGTTCTCATAATGACAGTGACGACTCGACGTAGCCGTTGGACATAAACAGTCTTTACTCAATATTTTTCATACCAAGAAAAACCAGCGGAGGTCAGAAGGTCGCCTCGATGTTTATCAAGCAGAAGACGGCCCACTCACTTACAGATTCTATCTGGTTTGCAGTCAGCTCTCATAATCCCTGTGTTTCTGATAAACACGGGAACGAGAACAACAACAAAAATACAATAAATGACAACATAATATTTGTAGCAAATGTCTCCATCTGTATATAAACAGCAAAATAAGTGCGAGATTTCCCAAATGATTGTCTTGAAACGCTGAAGGAACATATAAAGTGTGATGGCTGCGTCTACATGTGGATCACTCTTCCCTCTTCCCTCTTCCTCACTCCTGAACACTTCCACGACTCCCTGTGGGGAAATGTGTTGCTTTTCACAAATGCTTTTCTAATGCGATCCTCTGAGAGACTGCCACTCCGCCGCTACTCTCTGATTATTAATTCATGGGACGAATTGGGAATGCATTTGTTTCTATGGGAGCGAGTGCATATTTCCATTGTGCTAACATATCAGCATGCATTCAGACACATCTACGTTAGAATTATTCGCCTGTTTACACTTTGCAGTCCTTGCATCATTTCATAGCTCACTGAAACACATTTTCCCCCTAATTCATGTCCTTTTCATCTACAGAGCAGTTTTTTATTTTTATTTTTTCCATCTAAACAAACTGAAACTGACAGATGTGTTTGCGGTTGTCACACTCCAAAACTGGAAATGCAAATGAGAACAGTCGGGGATTCAGTGCTTTTGTCAAATTTGCATATTGTTAAGAGTTCACAGCAACATAGAAGCAGGCGGGGTGAGATGGAGGATAGGTCAAGTTGAAACTGACTCTCTGGGCTGCATTTTGGAGCATAATCAGGACTTTTTTTTACTTTTACTATGCCAGATGAGCTATAGAGTGTGACTTGTTTTGTTTTGCTGCCGTTTAAACTGATGAAAACCAAACGTGTACTTTAGCTGCAGAAACACAGAGAAGCAGAAAGATGAAGCCTCCGAACCGAAGCCCAGATTGCAGGTTTATTATTGGAAACATTGATCAGCGGGAGGTGCCCTAATTGCTGAGGATAATAAAGAATTGATCAGGGCAGCCAAGAGAGAAAACACATCAGCGCCATGCTAGCAGTCTCCACATGTGTGCTGAGGAACACGCATGAAAACCTGCAATTAAACACATCTGAGAAATGTCACGTTTAACACACAATAGCTAGATTGTTCCTACAACATGAGCAATACAGCTGTTATACTAAAGTATGTTTTTAATTTCACATATCCATTTTAACCCTCCTGTTGTCTTCATTTGTGGGCACCAAAAAATATTGTTTCCTTGTCTGAAAAAAATCCAGAAATTCAGCAAAAAATTCCCCAAATTTCTGAAAATTTCCAAAACCTTCAGGAATAAACTTCGAATAATTCCTTAAAAGTTTTCCTTAAAAGTTTTATTTAAAAAAAAAAAAAAAAAAAAATCCCCCAAATTTGGCAAAAAATTCTTGTAAATATTTTCAAAAAATGAGTAAAAATCTTCCAAAAAATCCTAAAAATATCTAAAGAGATTACATATACATCAGTAAAACTTCTAATATTTTCTTTAAGAAGTTCGCTGGATTTTGGTTGATTTTTTTGTGAATGTTCTTACGAAACATTTTTAACATTTCTTTTTTTCCACCAAAAAATGTTCAACGATTTCCCGAAAATGTTGAAAATGTTGACATCAGAAGTTTCACTGTGAATTTTTTTTTTTTTTTTACATTTTCAAACTTTAAACCGAGTCAATTTTGACCCACAGGACGACATGACGATTAATACTGATCCTTGGTTTGTGGGGTGAATTCTTAGGAATTACAATTTCAATTCCACTACAGTGTCCACGACTAGTAGGTTGCTTGTCAATGATTGTAGTGATGAGTTTTCATCTCCTTAAAAGCTCCATCAGATCTCTCTGGTTTGTGCTGAGACCTTTGCAATGTTTTTTCCATAAGCAGTTGAACACAGCAAGGCGAGGACATCAGCGATATCTGAGGCATCAAGGAGTCTACAGGGTTGTTGTCTTTAATGTTCTGATCCACTGACATCTGCAGCTGTACCATGAAAATGTACTAGTTATTCAATAATTGTGAAAAAGCAAGAATCTCTTAATATTTTTCTGTTTCTTCTTTGTACGTTTGTATTCTTCATCTGTTTCTTCTTTGTCCATTTCTTCTCTTTTGTCTTTTTCTTCTTCTCCTACTTTGTTTCTTCTTCTGCATCTGTTTCTTCAGCTTCTTTGTTGATTTCTTCTTCTTTTGTTTCTTCTGCTTCTTCTCCTTTGTCGGTTTCTTCTTCTCCTTAATCTGTTTATTCCTCTTCGTCAGTTTCTTGTTCTTCACCTATTGTTCATCTTCTTCTTTGATTGTCATTATTTGCCTCTAAAATACACTCACCCTTGTTTCTGTTGGTGCTTTTACAGAACAGTGTTTGTCTTTTGTGTTTAGAATATTTACAGTGAGTGTACTGCGGAATATCCTGCCCTTGAAAAGACACCACAGATTCTTTATCCTCCGTAGGTTTGGTTGCACTGGAATTCTCCAGTAAAAGAAAAAGAAAATCTTGTTGCAGATGATGAAGCGCAATTAGCCGAGGTGATGATGGGAGCTGCATGTATGGAGAGCCCTTGTTTGTGTCCGGGCCGAGCGGCTGACAGCACCCCCGAGGTCCACTCACAGAACAATTAGCCGTCCAAATGTACTGTACGCTGCACCCTGCGGAGGCTCCATGAATATTTCATGGCGTGCAGGAGAGGAAGGCTGCATGTTGCAGAGCGTGAGGGTCACCGAGAGTCGGGCTGGAGGAGAGAGCCCTTCATGTAGAGGGCTGTTTATTACAGACGCACAGATTGAAAGAAATAAAGGGAATGTGTAAAGGCAATTCCCCGGCTGCACAATGCTTCACACATATAAGTGAGAACATGAGCGTTTCTAGATGCCGAGAGCGTCAGGGTCAACCCACACCTGAGGCCACGCTAACATAAATGTACATTTTATATGTGCATTAGATTACACTGAATATTTAACATCATGCCTAATATGAAATGCTTGAAGGGTCATTCTATTAATTTTACATATTTTCGCTGAGTATCGATCCTTTCTGTTTATTGTTCTTCATAGTAGCTGCCTTGTATCTGTGTTGAGTGTCAGCCAGATCTTGAATTATTGAATATTACATGTGCTCAAGGCTGCTGTGGACTTTAATACAAACAGACGATGTCCTGAATGCAATATGGAACTATAGGGTTATAAGTCCTGAACATCATGCACAATATCAGAAACTTCACTTGCTTTGACTCAAAGGTCAAAACTCCCTAAAATGAAGGCAGCATTTCAAATATTTTCTCACTCTTACTGGTCACATTCTTATTAATAGGAATGGAAATGGGTCATTCCAAAATTGAAGGACATTTCACCCATCAAATTTCAAATAATCCATGTACAAAATGCTAAAACATACAGTTGTTGTGTAAATGTTCTTGTCCTCAGACCAAATCTAAAACAAAACTAGGAGAAAAAATGTCTTAAATATTTAAATATTTCAAATAAGTCTGGAGTTCCCCCTAAAATGCCATTTTTCTCTTGTCCCACCCTCCTGATGACCAAACTGAATCTCTAATAAAAAAGTTAAAATTAAATTTAAATCTCCTTTTTTTGGTATTATTTTTTTCATTGATGTCTCTTGTAATTGTGGGAACATTATTTAATCAACACAATATTTTAAATAATAATTATGCATGGAATGTGTGTCCCGCAACATGTTAGCAGAACCTGTTGATGACATTTTTGTCTTTTGTGTCTCGTTTCTATCATTTTTGTCATTTTGTGTCTTGTTTTTGTCATCAACATCATCAAACAGTTTTCCTAAAGAATGTGTAGAGTAAAGCTATGTCCTCTCTTCTATTTTTCATCTTTTCATCCCATTGTCAGCCTTGATTGAATGTCTCACTCTACCTCATATTATCAGGATCAGACTAATTCTTTGGACTGTTTTCCATCAGTCAGTTTGTCCTCTTGGTCAGCAGTAACAGCAGCTAAATATCTAGCTTCTACTGCTGAGAAAAAGATCACATTAGCATGGATTAGCAACCCTGTTACTGTGATTAGAGTAGGGTTAGCAAACAACACAGAAAACATGGAATAAAAATGCTACCATTGATGTGGAAGCTGAGCCAATCAATACCTATTATTGATGAATATGGAGCAGAAAACTAAAAGAGAAGCCCAAATGTCCTCCAATTCTGGAATGACCCAAATAGATAAAACCTAAATATAATGCTCTGTAGTTGTCGTATTTGTCGGTTTTGGCCACAGAAAAGCAAACAAAAGTGAATGCCAAAGTGTCGTTTGCACTGTAGCTGCACAGCACGATGAGGAAATGTGGAAGAAAACACTGTCAAAGATGAAAGAAAAATAAAAACTAAAAATCACGCTGCAGCAGATGTGGTTTTATGCACACAGAATCTCCCACCGAGGCTTTTTTTAAAAACCATTTATTCATGTCAGAAGTCAATATGAGACGCTACGTTTTGTTCGGCATGATGGAGAACATAGGAGGCAAAACATGAACCGAGCGTAGATTCACATGTTGCACGGACAATGGTTTCAAAAACCGACACTCCCACGCTCACCGAGTTCTCACACATACAGAACACACTCACACACACCGAGCCTCTGGCGCTACATGACTCATTTCTTAACTTCTGCCCACTTTCAACCTCCTGCTCTGTGATTTCGGTCCAGTGTTCATGTGTAAAATAGAGTTTTTATTTCCACACAACCTCAGTGTAATGTTTGCTCAACTGGAGCCTCCACTTCCCTCTCCCTCCGCTGCCTATTAGCTTTAATTAATGTGCCACAGTACTTTACCTGCTAGCACTGATACGCTCATCCAACACACTGTAAACAGAGTTAAGCAACACAATTCAATCAGGCTGAAGTGGCTTTTCACCACGACTCTAAACACTCCACACATTCTGTATGACTGCAGTGAAATGAAACGTACAAAACACTTTTTCTGTATACAGCAAATGCAGGCAGATATGTACATACTGAACAAAAATATAAACGCAACGCTTTCATTTTTGCTCCCATTTTCCATGAACTGAAAGATCTAAGACTTTTTCTATTCACACAAAAGGTCTGTTTCTCTCAAATATTGTTCACAAATGTGTCTAAATCTGTGTTAGTGAGCACTTCTCCTTTGCCGAGGTTGGCATGCTGACTGCAGGAATGTCCACCAGAGCTGTTGCCCATCAACTGGATGTTCATTTCTCTACCATAAGAAGTCTCCAAAGGTGTTTCAGAGAATTTGGCAGTACATCCAACCAGCCTTACAATCAAAGACCACATGAAACCATACTAGCCCAGGACCTCCACATCCAGCATCTTCACCTCCACCACCTCAGAATTTTATGGCGGCTTGTCTTTGGTCACCATGGCAACGGCCGTCCTTGAACCTGCCTCACTGTGCAATGCAGGAGCACTAAAAATCGCACAGTGTGTAGTTGCCTTTATGGACAACGAACCCAGGTGCATTTTATTGATGGCATGTTGAATGCACAGAGATACCGAGACGAGATCCTGAGGCCCATAGTTGTGCCATTTATCCATGACCAGAAATTATCATGCAGAAATTATCCTCTTTCACTGCATTAATAAGGTGTTTTGGAAGTCCTCGTCTTAAGCTATTTTATGCAAGAAATGTTTGAAAATAACTTCTAACCAAAAAACTGCAGAAAATATTTTTATTTCACTTCTAAATTCATGAAACAGGCCTCACAGTGCCTTCATATTAATCTGTATTAACTGTGATGTATGTGCAAAAGGTGAAGATCAGCAAAACGCTTAATATCTTAAAATTCACTTATCATAGTACAACAACAGAGGAGACTAGAAACTGAATTTAATTTGTTGTTAATCAGGCACATTGTGCCTATTTGGAAAAGTTCAGTCTTCAGGTATGTGGATAAACAACCCGACTCCCAAAAAGAAAAAAACGTGAGAAAATTTTTAAAATTTTGCAGTTTCTATTAATATTTTTTAATGCAGTCGTTCTCATAAAGATATTTTCTGGACAAACTGACTCCAATAAAACAATGACATGCAGAAATTGTGTTAATGAGATGTTTTTCTGGCCCTAATTTTAATTTATTTATTTATATCATGCATGCAGTGCTTCAAATCAACTTCTAACCAGAAACTGCAGAAAATATGTAATTTTTGCATTTCTAATTTCACAAAACAGGCGTCACAGTGCCTCCACATTAATCTGTATTAATGTGAACATCAGCAAAAGCAGACTAGAAACTCCATTTAACCTGAATCACTCACATCTGACCCCCAGTCAGCTTAATAAGGGCAGCATGGAGGCCGATAGTGATCCGGGTCCCTTCAGCGGCTCTGAGATAAAAAGCTTTGTCCTCATGAGGCTCAGCAACATTCTTATAATGATGTCTTCCATGTTCCTTGAGGTGTTCCTTTGTCCTCGCTGATTTGTTGCCAAAAGCGTAAACGACTGCATGATGAATGAATTTGTGCTGGTCGGGGAACCTTCAACTCCCCGTGGCTCCATCAGACTCCTTCACATGATTCACGGAGGTCCTTCCCTGATGGGGCACCGGAGGTTACAAACATCAGAGCAGCTCCGTGTCCCCTTCATAAACCCGCCCTGATGAAGTAGCTTTACCTTGGTTTAACCTGTTCTCCTGACTATGTGACAATCCAGCGCAGCCTTCCTCTCCACCCGGCCCCGGTGGTAGTGGTAGCGGAGGCAGAGGAGAATGATGAAAATATTTTCAGAGGCAGCGATGCAAGGCCACTCGAATTAGGGTGCTAATGTAGCGTTGCCCATAAGTGCACAATGGCATCGAGGTAGCAGGCGCTGCCGGCGGCGTCGCCATTAGGGCTCATTTTCTCCTCTTAATGGCACTGGCACCTTGTTTAATAAGCATGGATTACGTGTCATAAAGGGCAATGGAGCAGGGATGGCCACACATGCTGGGAGGAGGATGGAGGGATGGAGGGATGGAGGGAGATAAGAGCTCTGAGTACCTGAAGGAGAAGACAGAGGAGGGACGGATAAATGACAGGAAGGAGAATAAGAGGAGAGACTGAGAATCCTTACAGTGAAGGTAAGTAAAAGTTAGCTGCACTGGAATCTCACTGTTCATGTAAAATGTATACTGGGTGACTAAGCCAGGCCTTACAGTTCATAACGAAACTAGAATTTTCTCCCACAGTGCAAAAACAAATCCTGCAAATCTGGCAGCAAGGGGAATAAAAATTGAGAAAAAAATGTTTAAAAAAACAGGCAAATATTATAACAGAAAAAAGAAGTGAAAATAACTGCTCATATCAGATCAAGTAATTTTTTTTGTAGATTTAACTACAGTAAAACTGTAATTTTACTGTCACATACTGTAAAAGGACAAATACTATTTCTAAAATTACAGATTCTTAATAAGAAAACTATGCACAGTTTTGACCTGTTTTTTGTTGGTTTTTAGTCAGCATGCAAATGATTGCATTTTTCTGTGATTTTACTAGATATTATCTGTATATTAACAAAACAGTGGGGCAGTGGTGGCATAACGGTTAAGTCTCTGGACTACTGATCAGAAGGTCAGAGGTTCAAGCCTTGAGCAAGCCGCTTAACCCTTCCTGCTCCAGGGGGCGCTGTACCGCGGCTGACCCGTCGCTCTGACTCCCCCAATTGGGAGATATGCGAAAATCTGAATTTCCCCTCTGTTTCTGCCTCTGTTAAATGGTAAATTAATATTCTTCTGTAATTTTTTACTAGCTATTATCTGTAATTTAACAAAACAGGAAAAATCTGTAAAATAACCAAGAAAAATCGATTTACCATTTTCAGTTTTTGATTACCACAAGTTTGCTTTCAGTTAACAGCAAAAAGGTTTCAAATACTGACATTTGACTGATTTAAATACGGTAAAAACAGACATGTTTTACTTTAAGATGTAAATTACCATTTCACGTTGCACACAAGTTTCGATCTGCTTTTTGTTTTGTTTACTAGTAATATAACTAGTCATAATCAGTAATTTTAAAAACAGTGAAGTAAATTAACTATATATTGCTCAAGAAATTACAATTTAATGTTAAAAAACATCACATTTTTACAGTGTAGACTAGAAAATATCAATAGACTCCCAATGAGTGCTGATAAAATGGAGGCAGTTTGTTTTCAGTAGTTATCCTGACATAGGAGTTGGGACTTTGTCAGACTAAAATAAATCAGCTCATATTCTTGCACAAAACTCTGTCCTGCAGCTAATAGCAAAAAGTCTTCTTTTTGATCCTGAGCATCACAGTAGTTTTACTTTTGCAGCAAAATAATGCTGCTCAATGTTAAATTTTAATTTTTTTTATAGAAAGCTCTAAAATGTAATATCTGCCAGATAATATGTTTATAATGACATTACAAAATATATTGGAAATAGAGAATAAAGGTTGTTGATGTTTAAAATGCAGTAAAAAATAAAATAATTTCTCTTTATATGGAAAAAATAACCCATGAAACATACAAAACAGACAATAAATTAAAATCGGAGCTGTTTCAAATATAAGAAATGTGAATTTCTATGGGTTTTGAGTCATTTAGGACATGATTCAAGTTATTTGGGACAATTTTTTAGTCATTTTGGACAAGTTTTAAATATTTTTGGGCAAATTTTTCCCCTTTTTACAATTCGTAGTAATTTGGGACACGTTTCAAGATATTTTGGGTATATTTTTTAGTAATTTTAGACATATTCCCGAGTATCAGATCAGATTGTCTTTTTGTCCTGTTGCTAATTCCAGGTGTTCTACATTGGAACAACACTAAATTGTCTAATAAAAAGTTTCCAATTTGTGTTCAGGATAAAACTAACAGGCAACATTTACTGTGAATATAATGTGATGTTACGCAGTAGTAATTTATGGTGCAGTTATTTAAAGGTAAGAAGCACGCTCACATTCAGTTGGAAATTTAAATTTCTAAATTACAATAAATACAAACAAATGAGATTCAAACTAATGCTTTGAAAGTAGGAAACCGTCGGCCTGCTGCTTTCTCTATTCTGATCATGTCCTTTTACTCAAGGAAAAGAATAATAAGTTGATAGAAGTTAATATAAGCCTCTTGGTATTATCTTAGAAAATAAGGAAAATGTGACTGTGCTGTCCTTAAATTGAATCCCGGTGCTGGTCTGAGGGAAAATAGACATTAGAGTGTAAATGACTTTGTGAAGTTTCTCACATTTCCCCACCGGCTGTGGATTATGCTGCGTAAAGGAATTCAGAGGATCACTGAAGTCGTGGATGAAAATCTGAGACACGTCTGCTTCTCTATTCTCTACTGCTTTTCATATTGTGTCTCTCTCCAAGGCACTGCTGTTTTATTTCCTTTTGTAGAAAGCAGGCAAAGTGGAAAAAATAAATGAAAATAAAGTTTGTTTGCATGAGGTAAATGCTTTGGTGTTTTGCATTGGCGGGCTGAGATATACGCAATGAGATTAACCGCCGCAAAAGAAGTCCCACATGTAAACGAGTGACTTAAAAAGGGGAAAAACGAATATATCAGTGGAAAAAACACAACAAATATGTTTTTTTCATACAGGTGCATTGCATTAAGCAGTCATACTCTGTGGCATGAATGAAAAAAAAACTAAGCAGATTCTGATTTTGGATCAATACCCAAAGTTAAACGACTATGAAAGCAAGTTTATTGTTGGGGCACAGATGGCAGGAGCTTCAGTCACAGCAGCAGTGAGTAAAGGGACATCTGCATTTGCATTAATGGGAAAGATATCAATAAGTAGGGCTGAAAGTTGTAGTTAACAGGACATATTTGATGCTTGTGATGCTTGTAAGGGAAATAGAAGAGCTGCACTTCATCAGCTTTAATAGATTTGCAGTGCATTGTACCTCATTACAAAGAAAAATGCACATTTAAGATTCCACTCAAGCAGAAACAATTACTTCAGAAAATAGAGCAACCTTAACTAATATAGAGCAACTTTAACTAACTTTTGAGCAACTTCAAATAATATGGAGCAACTTTGACTAATATACAGTAACTTTAATATGGGGAAACTTTAATATAGAGCAGCTTCAACTAATAATACCAACTTTAACTAATATATCCATCCATTATCTATACACCGCTTAATCCTCACTAGGGTTGTGTGGGGGGGGGTGGAATCTATCCCAGCTGACTTGGGGTGAAGGCAGGGAACACCTGGACAGGTTGCCAGTTTGTCGCAGGGCTTAACTAATATAGCAACATTATTTCATATACAATACCATTCAGATGTTTGGGGTCACTTAAAAATGTCCTTATTTTTGAAAGAAAAGCAATTTATTTTCTATGAAGATAACATTAAATGAATGATAAATCCAGTGTAGACATTGTTAATGTGGTAAATGACTATTGTAGCTGGAAACAGCTGATTTTTAATGGAATATCTCCATAGAGGTACAGAGGAACATTTCCAGCAACCATCACTCCTGTGTTCTAATGCTACATTGTGTTAACTAATGGTGTTGAAAGGCTCATTGATGATTAGAAAACCCTTGTACAGTTATGTTAGCACATGGATAAAAGTGGGAGTTTTCATTGAAAATATGGAATTGTCTGGGTGACCCCAAACTTTTGAACGGTAGTGTATATTCTGCATGAAATGTGTCTCAACACTTTAAAATATCTGTCAGAAATCTGTTGAAATGCCACCGATCCTCCATCTGCCATTCTCCTTAGATGCAATGCATGATGATACATGTTAGGCTGCAGATTTCTTTTCACAGGTGCATTGTGGGATATTTTGAGTGCACTATATATGGTGTAACAACTGTAATTTAACATTAAAACAACAAAAGAAAATGCAGACAGATTTCAGACATTTCATCCTGCTATTTGATGGTTGAACTTTGGATGATGTTCCATCGATCCAGTAATGTTCCAGAGATTTACAGAGCTGCTGAACACCTTATTAAGATGCCTCATGTTGTTTCTTTCCTTTAATCTGTCGCCCATCTGAACATTTAGATTCGTGATCACAGCCGGTTTGCCTGAACACCTACACACATTCCTCAGCACCTCATTCGGCTCATCTTTCAACCCTCAGGCTCCGTGCCAATTAGTTCACACCCGAGGATATTAATTTCATCCTCAGCCTGGTGGGACCCACAGACACAACTATTATTCACTCGTCATGCCTTAATTTCAACTCCACACCGGGATCATTAGGGGTTCATCGTGTTATGCAGGGCGTAGACGAGTTTTTACAACCTGTTGATGAACTTGGAATCCAATAACCGCTGTTAGCTGCAGCGCTAAGCTAGTGGGACGGTGATGGATGGGATGTTTTGGTGCAGAAATGATTAACGTTGGCAACAAAACTTACAACCTTTAGAAGTTATCGAGGTTACTGCAGGAGTTGGTTCAAGGTGGAGTGAAACTTTCAGCATTTCATCTGGGTCAGATATTGTTTTCTAATCATTTTAAATGTCTAAATATTCAAATTTAAACCACACATCTGGCAGCCTATCAGTCAAACACAGACGGACGCACATGTTACACACAGCTGCACTCCATCCATCACATCTCATCAGCTTTAGAGGATTATGAACAAAACGCACAACCAGAGATTCATCAGACTAATCGACGGCTGAACTGTATCAGGAAACATCCTTCACTGGCTGATTTAAACGTGTCATCTGGCTGTAGTCAGCTACTGAACGTCTCGTATTCTATTGTGTAGGAACAAAGTCTGCTGGTCTGCGTTTGTTCATGAATTCTTCTGCATTTGCCACGGAAGAGATTGGAAGCAGATTTCAGTGCCTTGAGGGTAATTTTTTACATTTAAAGTTGCTTAAATCTTCACCGTGAACAAATGAGGAAGAGATAGAAAAGACTGGAGGCCCGACGAGCGCTGCACTGCTGAGAACAAACGGAAAAGTCCTCGAGACAAGTAAGATAATTAGAAATCAAGTTTGGATCCGAGAGGAAAACTAGAATAATAAGAATCTGCAAGTGAGCGGATGAAAAGGTTGGTGTTTGTTTGTCACAGAATCTCATTTCATCTCTTATTCTCAGCTCAGTTTGTGACTCCACCTCGGAGACGGTTTCTGAGAGGATGTAGGCGTTTGCACCGTTCTGTTCCCTCCGCATGAAAACTCCATGGCAACCCTCTGTCTCGTGAGAACGCTGGGAAATAATGAAATAATGTGTTTGATGTAATATTAAAGTTTTTTTTGCCTGAACTCTCCTGGAGTGTTCAGTGAGTCAGTGGCATGTTCTGAGATTTTTTAATTCTAACATTGTGAAAGTGAAAGAAACAACACTTTTGTGCTTTTGATAGCAACTCATCGCCACACTGAGAGTTCTCAGCATAATTCCTGAGTTCTGATTCATTCGAGTGTTTTCCAGATTACAAAAATAGCACAGCGTTCCTGCACAAATACAGAAAAAGAAAAACAAGAGTCTATAACCACACAAAAAATGAATGAAAAGTTTGAGAATCTTCCCAGTGGGCAGATTATCTTTTTTTAAAATGGCATATTTTAGCTGATACATAAATATTCAATAGGTTATCACAGCCGTTTAACCGTAGCCATCACAACTGAAGGTGTCTCGTACTCCAGCAGTCGATATTTGACTCTTAAAGCCGACATGAAGGGGGCAGTGGTGGCGCAACGGTTAAGTCTCTGGACTTGTGATCAGAAGGTCAGAGGTTCAAGCCCCGATGTGGCCACTGTTGGGCCCTTGAAGCAAGACCCTTAACCCTTCCTGCTCCAGGGGGCGCTGTACCATGGCTGACCTGTCGCTCTGACTCCCCCAATTGGGGAGAGATGCAAAAATCAGAATTTCCCCTCGTGGGATTAATAAGGGACAATAAAAAACAAAAAAAAATGTGAGAAGTAAAAATGCAAAAACAGGAAAAGGTTTCTGTAGCTGACGCTGCAAAGTGTGCAGAGATTCCAGATGTATTTTATCAGTGTGCAGGTGATGATGGGGACGGTGGAGGCAGGAACATCAAACAGAACAGATGCTCTGACATGCTACATGCTATGTGTTGTGAATGAGCTGCATGAACTACAGAGCAAAAGGTTTTTATCAACCTCAGGGTTTCAATGCTCGTGTCCTGCTGCAGATTTGAACATTTCCAGAGTTTATACCAAGTCATTCATCCATCCATCCATCCATCCAGCAGATGAAGCAGGTCATTCCAGATGTCCCTCCCCCCAGGAATGCTTTTCCAGCTCTTCCTGGGAGATCCTGAGGCGTTCCCAGGCCAGATAGATATATAATCCCTCCAGCATATTCTGGGTCTACCCCGGGGTCTCCTCCCAGATGGATGTGTTCAGAAAACCTTCAAAGGAAGTCTCTTCGGAAGCATCCCAATCAGATGTCCAAACCATCTCAACTAGCTCCTTTTGACATGAAGGAGCAGCAGCTCTACTCTGAGCTCCCTCTGGATGTCTGAGCTTCTCACTCTATCTCTAAGGCTGAGCCCAGCCACCCTACAGAAGAAGCTCATTTCAGCCACTTGTATCCGTGATCTCATTCTGGGTCACTACCCAGATCTCATGGCCATAGGTGAGGGTTGGAACATAGATGGATGGTAAATTGAGAGCTTCTCCTTGCGGCTCAGCTCCCTCTTCACCACGACGGTTTGGTACAACGCCTGCATTACTGCTGCAGCCACACAAATCCACCTGTCCATCTCTCGCTCCATTTTCCCATCACTTGTGAACAAGATCGCAAGATACTTCAACTCCTTTGCTTGGGGAAGCAACTCCCCCCCAACCCAAAGGGAGCAATCCACCGGTTTCTGTCAAAGAACCGTGGCTTCAGACTTGGACATGAAGGGGTGTGAGTGTCTCTGTGATCCTGGGAGCTATGTTGTCTGGGGGAGAGACCAGACAAAGGGCGATCCAGCAAACTTCAGTGAAAAAGAACAACAGGGAGAAGACGGCGTCTGGCCTGGGTTAGGGATACTGGGGCCTTCCCCTGGAGCCAGGTCTGGGGGGGAACTCGACATGGGCCGAGCTTTGGGGTTCTGTGCTTCTCGTTCTAGCACAGCGCGAAAAAGTAACACGGGCCTGCCGCCTAGTACACCCACCACTTGCAGGACTGGAAATCGGGGTTGGGTGCTATGTCCACCAGACAGTAGACAGGAGCGGGTGTCGCCCCCTGGTGGCGTAGACTATTTGTGGGGACGTGGAACACCACCTCACTGGTGGGGAAGGAACCTGAGCTAGTGCGGGAGGTGGAGCAGCTAGCTATGCCAAGTCAATTTAAACTAATTTTCTTAAGTTTGACTATAAATGTGCAAAATAAACACATGGATGTGATATTTGTCTTTGACACTAGTGACAAATGATTTTTTTGCCCGATGAATGTTTTTGCTTGGCAGCCTGGCAGAAAAATGATTTGTAAATAGAGTCTAAACAAAGAGGTGAACATGGAAAGGGAAGAAAACATCAAAGATCCAATTAGAGCTGCACTGTGAGACTATGAAGTAAATTAGAGCGCAGTTCATCATGTATATGATCAAGTTGGACTTTGTTTATTATTGCTGCATTGTAATAAAAAGAATGGATGTCAAACAGGTTGTAATATTTTAAATAATACTGACAATAAAGGCAGCTATTAAATCAGATTACGTGTCTGAATGTTAGCTTTCTGCACATACAAACATGGGGGGAAATAGATTTCATCACTTTACATTTTAGCCTGTTTTCTAAATAAATTATTTCTTGTGTCTTGGTGTACAAAATTGCTGCTGCATGACATCAAATTCCCAGGACTGTTGTCGGTTCTTCCCTGCTGGTTAAAAATATGTGCTTTCACCTAAATGCTAACATTAGCACGCTAACTCGCACGACGATGTTCACATCTACAACTTTAGCACATTTAGTGTCGACCATTTTCACCACTTACGGATGGACACACATAAAGCCTGCTCAGTAATTATGAGACTTTGAAATGTGCTGCTTTTGAAAATTTCCAGATAAAATCATATAGTGCACACTATAAAAGGTAATTCTGTGATATTTAAGCGTTTTTTCCACCAGTATATGCCAGAATTAGATGTCTCAATAGAGTTTTTTTTTCGTTTTTTTGCACAACTTTCAGCCCACAGGGTCACACTGACTTGACATTTTATAATACTGAGTAGAAACAATGCTTCATTATTCTCCTAAAATATTAATACAAACCTGACACAGTGCAGAAGTGTCATTCAAAAATAACGATTCATATTTTTTAGATAAACAGGAAACACCAAACCTCGACCAAATCCAGGTGGGTACGACAGAAATGCTGCACAACAATCAACATCCACAGGCACTGAAAAGTGTAATTTAACCAAACTGTCGCAGCAACTCTCTTCAGAGTCCACCGGCAGCTACAATCACGATTAATATCCACAGGTTAACAGGCTAACAAGCACTGAGTCTACTGTCTGACTGCGGCTCATCAAGGAATGTGACGAGCCCCGGAGCTCCCAGACAGTCTGTTCTTCTTCTCATCTGTTCAGTCCAGCTCCTGCCAGAGATTCTCAGGGAGATTCCTCAGAAACACGGCTGATGTTCGTCAGCTTTGGGGAACAAAATGGTTAAACAGACGTTAGCTTCGATTTGTGGTTTCTGAAGTTTTGATTTTCAGCCTCGAGTTCCAATTAGTTTGAACTTGTTTTTCCAGAATTAATTGTGTTTTTATGCAGTCATACATGCTCTCTGTCCAGGGTTTGTAAACACTCAGAGAACGCAGTACTCTGCCACTTTAAAAACTGAATTGAATATAGAAAAGTAAGAAAACAACAGATCCTATAGCAGGGGTGTCAAACATGTGACCTGCGGGATAAAACCGGCCCACTAGAGGGTCCAATCCGGCCCACAGGACGACTTTGTAAAGTGTAAAAATTACAGACATTAACTGCAGATTGTAAACTTGTAAAACTATAAGTTTAAAATAGTTTCTTGACCATGACTAGTTGTTTTGATCATAAAGTGAAATACTAGATTACTCATTGTTCTTTTATCATTTGTGTCTCATTTTTGTAATATTTTGTCTTGTTTTTGTTGTTTTTTTGTCTTTTTTTTAAAGCAAAATACTGTATCATTCAGTTCCAGATACCTGTGACTAAATGTTTTGTTCCTTTGTAGACAAACTGTGATCTGGAAGTTTTAATGTGTAAATTATAAACTGGGGCATAATGTTGTTGAAATTTAATTTTTTTTTTGGACAAATTTCAGTTTGTTCATAATGTTTTGTAAAAAGACAGTTAATTAAATGTGAATATTTGCAGAACATACTTTTTTTGCACTAAAACAAAGGAAAAATTTGGAGATGCTGTTATTTATAGGTTAATATTCTGTGATTTTTACTGGCCTGGATCACTGGAGATCAAATTGTTCTGTATGTAGCCCCTGAACTAAGATGAGTTTGACACCGCTGTCCTATGGAAATGCATGTAAAGATTGTTGACACATTTCATTCTACCAACAGCATGCAGCACTGACAGGGCATCAATCATCTGGATTTACTGTCTGCATGTCTGTAATAAATTTTGCACCGATCCATGTGGTGGTTGTGTGCTTGCACATCGATATGGAAGGTTGTACAGCGCTAACAAGCCTGTTGCATAATGACGCACTCACATAATGAGCCTCAGTGTGTTGAAGGTGCAACTAATGCAATTTGTTTAGCATTTAAGCAACCGACTGCAGCTCAGATTTGCGATCCTTCATGGAGTCCTGCCTGTGCAGCGTTTAGAAACTCACCCAGAGGAGCGTCAGTCATCGCATTATGCTGACGCCTTCAACAAAAGATGGTGCAAAAAAAACGCTCTCTGTCTGGGCGCCCTGCAGTGTCGCATGTATTTGTGATGGATAATAGCAGCCTCTCACAATCTGTTCTCTCACCTCCCCTAGCAAGGCGGAAAAAAAGAGAGATCAAAATAGCTAATCCCCCTCAAAACCCTTTTTTTCTCCCACTTTTAGCGTATTCAGCACAAAGTGTTGATCAATGCTGTTAGATAGCTCGACTCACACCCTGAGCTCTGGCACAGCTTCAAATCAGATGAAAGCAGCCATGATTTGCTGTGAATCAGCGTTTAGCCACCGACACAGCATCAGGACCTGTAACCTTTATCTGTCACTGTCTGGCAAAGTTCTGCATCGGTCGGCAAAGTTTCTTATTGTTTTGATTCTCATAAAAACATCACATCGGAACCTGTGCATCACTTCAAGATCATTTAGAATAAAAACCTCTTTGCCCTCAGGGTCAAACATGTTTTAATCATCGATACCTACACTACCGTTCAAAAGTTCAGGGTCACTTAGAAATGTCCTTATTTTTGAAAGAAATGTTTTTTCAATGAAGATCACATTAAATGAATGATAAATCCAGTGTAGACATTGTTAATGTGGTAAATGACTATTCTAGCTGGAAACAGCTGATTTTTAATGGAATATCTCCATAGGGGTACAGAGGAACATTTCCAGCAACCATCACTCCTGTGTTCTAATGCTACATTGTGTTAGCTAATGGTGTTGAAAGGCTCATTGATGATTAGAAAACCCTTGTGCAGTTATGTTAGCACATGGATAAAGTGGGAGTTTTCATGGAAAACATGGAATTGTCTGGATGACCCCAAACTTTTGAACAGTAGTGTATTTCTCTGATTATGAACTGGTGCCCTGCAGTGCTCTCAGCAGCTCGTACATTTGGATTCTGTTTTTCAGACGCTATCGTCGGGTTTCTGACGAGACATCAGATGAAGACAGGTCACTGCTGGATTCGCTTCAGGCCTCGGCTGTCCTAAGCCATCGTGGGCTCTGTAAAGAAAGAGGAAGAACACGCTTCCTGCTATTCCAAGCAAATTCTGAAAATTGTGGGATGATGCTCATGGGAACAAATTGCAAGAGGCCATGTGTTATATTAAAAGAAGGGAGGGAGGATGGAGGGAAATGAGCGCGTATGTGTGTGATATGTGTCAAGTTGTTCCTCTCCCAAGCAGGAAATATTATAATCAGCTTGGCGCCTGGGGATTCACAGACTGATGTGCAGAAGCAGGGCTGGTGAGTCCAGATTTGCCTGGCTCAGAGTAAAGAAAAAAAGAAAAGAAGAGAAGAGCATCCTCTGTTTGGTATATGGAACAATGCATGAGTTACAAACCTGCATCTCCAGTGTTATCACCGAACTTTCCGTCTAATAAAAGCATCTCTGAGTTTTATGCATGCGTGGCGGTGTCAGGGTGTCTCGTATGGTGACACTGTGAGCGAGGCGGAGGAGAAGCAGGATGTGATAGCAGAGGGAGGGAGTCTAGTTAAATGCCTTGGCTTTGGGAAGAAGCCTGGAGGGCTGTCAAGCTGCCAGGACCCCTGGGACCAGCTGGAGCCCAGGAGGCTTCACACACAGGCTGCAGGGAGAAGAGCTTTGATGATTCTCCTCTATTAAGAGCAACAGTCAACCTACTGCCTGCACATACAACATGTTAGGAGGAGGCTGCTCATTCATTAATGCGACATGAATGTAGATTTAAGTTCTATTAAACATGTTTCTCTTGAACTCTCTGTGCTGATACCAACCTGCGTCAATGTTCTCATTCTATTTTTAAAATCTTGTGAATTTTCTTTAAGCTGGCTCAGTATAAAGGCAGATACTGGTTTCTAGCACACTTTCCGTAGAGGTTTATACGATACTGTGAGATGTTATTCTTAGTGGTAGAACATGAGAAAGTGAAGAATGAAAAATGAGCCCAACCTCACAGGAAAAGGTGTGAAAGCCACATTGGTGCACAGCGCACAATGTAGAATTTTCACAAAAAAAGGATGTCAGTTCGTAAGATGGCACTTTTTCACTAAAAATAGAAAAAATCAACTAGAGCTTTGTGTAAACTGTGTGTGTTTTAACCCAAACCATGATCTTTTTTAAAAAAAAAAACTTAGCTCATTTGTACCGTTTATTGCATTTTTTTTGTAAAGCAGTTTGCGTTGCATCATATTTGAATGAAAAGTGCTGTATAAATAAAATCTGATTAACAAAAGCAAACAGTGACTGAAAACAACAGAAAAGTGATTAAAAGGGAAAGTTAATATTAATTGAAAAGTGTTGTGGAAGTTCAGTGATGTCGAGGTCGACACGGAGAGACACACTGCAAGTAAGATTTACTGATATATCAGGAGAAGTGACACCAACAGAGCAGCAGTACATGCAAGCAATGCGAGCATCAGTTCTGAGGATTCTCTCTGATCTACGGGTTTATATTGTAGTTGGGAGAAGGTCAGATTATAGACGATGTCTAACCTCGACCAGTGCAGAGAGTCCTGACATATCTTCCTCCTACAGCATCTGCCTGCCTGAAGGTCATTACGACCTTAGAAAGGGGAAAGAGTCATTTTTCCTTCACACAAAGCATATGTGATTTAATTTTAACAGTTTTCTGAAATGTAATCAAGTAGTTTTTGGTGCTTAAATGTAATGATTGTTTAGTTGTGAAGCTTCAACCAAAGGTAACAGCGACTGAGAACAACTGGAAAAGTGGCATAAAACAACAGCTGCAAGTGTTTAAATAAAGAGGAAGTGAAAATGTTATGAAACAACAGTCTGAAAGAGGAATAAAACCCTGATCTAAAGGCAAAACTAATGTTGTTGCGGCCTCCTCCATTACTTTTTGCATAATACTCCGCCAAGAAGGCGGGGCCTCGATAGATTTACATTTGTATGTCTGTCTGTCTGTCTGTTAGCAACATTTCTCCAAAACAGAGTAACGGATTTGGATGAAATTCTCAGGGAAGGTCAGAAATGACACAAGGACCAAGTGATTAGATTTTGGCAGTGATGCAGCTTATAGTCGGGATCCGCGGATTTGTTAAAGATTTCTGGATCATAGCGAGATAACAGCACAGCGTCACTGTAACCATGACAACAAGTGAACACTACGTCAGCTGCTTGCTGATGATCACATGATTGCGATCCTACTACAAATCCACCACTGAGGACTTATCGAGACCAAGCCATACAAGGAACAATTGCTTAAATTGTGGGGGTGTTTCTGAGTCCCATCAATTCCTGCTGCCTGCTACATATTTAGGTCACATGATTCGGTATCCGTACATAACGTACACATGCATAACACATGCCTGTGCTCAGTGCAACGTCATTTTGTTTTTGGGCACATCTATATTAAATGGCTATATTCTACATTGTTGTGATTTCTGCCATGACTTTTTTTTCAAGATTTAAGCCATCAGAAATGATACAACTACTGAGCAGCCTTGGCAGAGTGCTGCACTCTCTGAGTGCTTTTTTTGTTTTATGTGTAACGTGAAAGAAACTTGCAAGTCACTTGACATGGATGCAAGTCAGTGGAAAAAATAGGTCAAAAAATGTTATGGTGAAAATAATTTGCACTGTGTACCAATATCACTATTGCACATTTCTGTGTGAGACTGTGCAAATACTAATTTATACTTTCTGAAAAACATTAAACTGCAAGATGAGGGAGCTTATTTATCATAGTTTTATGAATATATAAAATCACAATATTGTTATTGTCGCAGGGTTATCTGCAGCTTCATCAGGACTCATTTCCTCCTCTTCGCAGCCAACTCTAATCTCACAGCTCGTCTGACTTAATGCGCTTGGAAGGAAACCCGGTGCGTCAGTCTCATTAACGACAGCCTTCATCGACAGTGTGAGGATAAATCGATGGTAATACGTCCTCGTGTTCCTGAGAATACTCCCTCGTTGTTATTTCCCATCATGCAAACTGTGATCACACGTGATTGTCAGGAGTAAAAGCCAGCATATGCCGCCGTCTGCTGTTAAAGCGCATCAGTGTGTCGCTCAGCAGAAACCAAACACTCATCACAACCCGCCTGTGAAATATAGACCCTGATCCCAGCTTCCAATAACCAATTTCACCGACACACACTGAGAGCATAGACTGTACACACAGGGATAGCAGTGGTATATCCCATCTCCACATCTCAGCCCAACTACCTGGGGACCTTCACTCACTGCCTCATACATCACCCAGATAACACAATACTTGGGGGGCTGTCCATTCCGCTGCCTGTCAATAACAACTGGAGTGTCTTCCTGTGTCCAATTAGAAATAATGTGGCATCTTTACAAGGAGATAAAGCGTCTGATTCTTATCAGGCGATAGAGATCAATCAGAAGCTGTATTAAATATCCAGCTCATCTTTTTTCCCGGTTTCCTTCCAGCTGAGACCTTCCTCCCGGTCGCTCGGAGGAAGAGGAGGATAAGAAGGACGGGAAGCAGGCGGAGATAACTGCTCTGACCTTGGAGAGGTAAATCCTGCAGATACAAGCAGCTCTGGTGCAGCTTCCAGACTCTCCCAACTGCATGTCTGCACATCTGCATCATTCTGGAGTGTCGGTGAATGCAGCTAAATAATGCATCTTTAGGCTAACCATGAGATAAACTGAAAAAATAACACAAACATGATTTTAAATTCACTCTGAGAAATTTCCCTCTAAATTCACAGTAAAGAGCTGGCAGCAAAAGTTGCCAGCAGCACACTGTTATTTTACAGTAATCCTACTGTATTCTACAACAACAGTTTATTACTGAAAAAATTATTACAGTATTATGCTGTTTAGAGAGCTATTTCCTGGGTCTTTCAAAATGAAAGCCCCAGGAAATAGCATAGCATAGAAATGGCTCAGACAAAAGATGACTTTTCAACATGAAGCTTTTATTAAAGCCAACTCTGTATCAAACATAGTTCAAAAACTGACGTATCTAACCCATTCAATTTTAGTAACATACAATCATTTCCTCATGCTGAACAGGTTCTCATTGTGCATGTTCTAGTTCAGGTACACTGAGTTTGGTTTCCATTTTTCCTGAACTGTAACAAAAGATTCCTATATATCACTTAAATTATTTAACTACTGCATTGAACACATTCAGCAACTAACACATTTCAAGTAATTCAAGTCTTGTAAAATAAAATCTATAAAAACAATTAATGATGTTTAACAGGTTGTCAACAATCTATATAAATAATAATAATAATACTTCTGTACTACCCAATACCCATTCTGTAATGGGCGTTATATAAATAAAATTGAATTAAAATTGTATGTATCTTGTAATGTTGGAGTAATTCAGCCATACATGTTGGAAAACACATTTTCTTTGACCATTAATCTGTTGATTGTTTTCTCCAGTAATTTATTTCTTGTTTTGGTTTATAAAATGTCAAACCCAAATATATTCAGTTTACTGCCATAAAAACCAAAAAGATTTACATTCATGATGCAGGAATCAGGCAGTTTTTCACTTTTTATCTTAGTTTAGTCAGAAAGATAGTTGATAATGTGTGAATTGTTGCAGCTTGTGAGCCGTAGAAGGTTTTAATCTTTGGGGCCGAGTGTCAAAAAACATTTAGAAACCAACATCAACAAAACACTCAACAAAGATTTGAACATCATTAAAGGGAAATCCAACTTTTGCATGACAATGTCTAATTAAAGGACATTTATTTCCAACGTAAATGTGTGATATTCATCCTCTGGAGCTTTCTCTTCACATCATCTTCCACCTGGACTGGTTTGGTCGGGAGCATGTGCAACAAACATTTGAAAAACTGCACTTTAACATCAATGAATGACACTGAAGTTTAATCTCTACAGAAATGAGACTGAGTCTGGATGTGCTGCTCTGTCATTAACTCCTAAGTTTAGGGAAAGTTCAAACAAAAGAGGACAGTTCAGATAAGACTTGAGAATGAGCTTATTCTGAACAAACATCTCAGACTTTCTGAGCTTCAGCACCTCTAGCAAGATATTTTAACAACAAGCAACTCAAGAGATCCAGAAGTTGGAGAGAGTTAGCTTTAGCTGAGCCAAAGAACATGTGGGACGCTAACCTAGCAAACATTTCAGACTTTTCTCTGTGAATTCTGAGAAATAATTTACTATTTAAAGATAGAGCTACACATCTTAACTCAGTGTCATTAAAACAGACTCTAATTCAGTGTCATCCATCCATATTAAAGTGCAGTTACCCAAAATGTTTGTTGCATGAGCTCCAACAAAACCTGTCCAAGTAGAAGGCCACTTTGACAAACAGGAAGTGGATGATTCCAAGCAGATTTATAGAAGGGGGAACCGGACTGTACTAAGTGTGGTCCAGTATAGAGGGGTGTTTTTTGGGTTTTTAAGGCTGATAATGATTATTAGTGAAACATTTGGAGTAGATATTCATTTGCACTTATTTGTTTTGCTAACATAAGCATATCCAATTGCTATTAAATACAGCGGTGGAAAAAAGTTTTTGGACACCTCATACATTTGTGAAATATTGCATTAAAAATCCCTCTGAGGTCTTCAAATGCAATTTCTATTAGTTCAGTCACAGCCATAATACGAAACAAATCCTAAAAAAGTCAATAAAAACTTGAAATTGATTGGTTCCTTGAAAATAAGAAATTTTGAGTATTGGGTCATTTTGGTAGAATTTAGTTTTGTTAGTCGTGTAAACAATAAACCAAAAAAGCATCATTTGTGTCTGTCTAATGCAGTCACACCTTTTGAAACACAAAAGACTTTCCAACAAATATTTCACGATAACATTTGAGATTCTGGAAAATTTTCAAGGTGCCTGAAAACTTTTTTCCACCACTGTATCTGTCAAAGCATGAAAATTTGCCATTGGAAAAATGCCACTATCTCCAGAACGATATATGTGGTCATGGTTCCATTATGCCAATGTCATGGTAATGACTGGATGCAGGGCTAATTTACAAAGAAATTACACAAAACAACATGTCAGGTTTGAAAGATTGGACTTTTCATAGCCACTTCATTTTTTTCATATTTCAATTCACCCATAATCTGAGATTATTGATCTACTTGTTCAGTATTATAGATTCTTCATCATTGTTCTGAGATAGTGTAATTCAAACAACCTCAAATTTCAATGTGCAAAAAAATGCCTGTTGAAGTAGGTTGACAGTGACAGCCAATTTAAAAATATTTTTTGCTCTGACAGTATTTGGCAGCCTATGTATATATATATATATATATATATATATATATATATATATATATATGTATATATATATATATATATATATATATATATATATATATAGGCTGCTGTTTTGTAATATTGCAACAGATTTTCATCCCATTCACCAGTGAGAAAATAAAGTCAGTATAGTCCAGTTCATTTTTAACTCCTGCTTTAATGCCGTGATTGCATGTATTGTTCACCAGAAATATTCTTAACTTCAGATACTTTAAATATATGGCAGAAACACGCATACTTGAGCCAGATAACCTGTCAGGTGAGTTGGGAGAACAGGTAGGGGAGGGAATCCAAAAGTGCACTTAGTTTTGTCAGTCAAGTAAAACTAACTAGAGAACAACACCTAACATATCTTGACTGGCAAGTGCAAATACAGGCCAGGATGTCAGTCTTAAATGATGTGTAGTCCTTGTAATGTCCTGGAAATGTAAGGTCTCATAGCAGGTGGAGGCTGTCAGGTATCTGCCATTCACTACTTCTGAGGAGAGAGTTCTTGGTAGAATCTCCCATCCAGTCCAGAATTTCACCAGACTGGTCAGTTCAGACGGTGTTGCTATGGAGTGGATTAAAATTGATTAAATAAATGGCTATAACAGATTATCAAAAACAATCTAGGGTACGCATACTAAACAGGAACCAGTTGAAAAAATGGGCTGCATTTATCTATCATTGCACAATAACTCTTGATATAGCTGTGAAAGAATGGTCGGTTATGAACAGAGCAGTCTAGGGCAGTTCATTTCAAGCTATTCGCTCACAGTTGTAACTACTTTGACTGCACAGTTTAAAACCTTTCAAGATCAGGAGTAATTTGAAATGAATCAAACCAGGACATTAACTTGAGCAGAAAACACACATAATAAACAAAGTGTTACCTAGACTAATTCAGTTTGCTTGGGGACCAGTTTCTTTACACTGCTCTGTGAATTAACTACATTTCTGGGCGCATAAATCACACTTCCACCCATTTGTGCGTTTATAAAATTGTTACTCAACTACCCAGCTGCAGAACGTGCTGTCTGTGTGACCTTATTACTGTGCTAGCGTGGCTAGCGTTGTATTAGCGCGGCTAACGCGGCTAGCGCTGTATTAGCGCGGCTAGCGCTGTATTAGCGCGGCTAACGCGGCTAGCGCTGTATTAGCGTGGCTAGCGCGGCTAGCGCTGTACTAGCGCGGCTAGCGCTGTACTAGCGCGGCTAGCGCTGTATTAGCGCGGCTAGCGCGGCTAACGCTGTATTAGCGTGGCTAGCGCTGTATTAGCGCGGCTAACGCTGTGCTAGCGCAGCTAACGGCATGCATTACAGCTTACTGACTCTCACAAAAACAAACCACATAGAGGACAAAAAGGATTAATACACTCACTGAAGCGCCGTCGTTCATGCATGTAGCCGTGGTTGACCCCGGTCTTGTGAGATGAACCGTCTGCGTCACATGACCGGAGGAGCGCCACGTCATTGGCTGGGCGTTGGTTCGATTTTGGCCAGGATCGATTTTTTACGCCTGAGTCCCCCGGATGTGAACAGCAAATTTTTTGACAGCGAATTTTTTGACATTGAATTTTTTGATGGTGAATTTTGAACATTGAATTTTTTGATGGTGAATTTTGAAAACATTGAATTTTTAAGTGGTTTTTAGAATTTTGATGAGCTAAATTCAGGCATAAAAAATTCACATACGAAATTTTGATGCAAAAAAATTCAAAGTAAGAAATTCAGCAGCTTTTAAAATTCAGAATCTGATGAGTCTGATTTGCTTCCATAAAAGAACCAACAACGAAATGACAAAGAAAGAATATATTAGGTGTGGTCGGGAAAGATCCCTTGAACATAATATGGAACTCTGTCACATTCATCAAAAAAAACATACAAACAAAAATAAACAGGAAACTCAAATTATTAAGCAAAACAGAGGGTTCCACTTAAAACAGCTATTTAGTTCAATACACATTTAAATCTAATTTTTGCAGCTGTTTGCATAACACCCAAATTTACCTTTCCTAAGTGGAGAGAAAAGCAACATGACACATCCTACAAACCTTTTTAAAACTTGAAATTACCTCAGTGGTCGGATGTAGACAAGTACATGTGGAGATGTGATAACAGATCAGTGGAGCATCACATTGGATATTTAATGGACAATTACACGAAAGACAGAGATAGCTAACCTAACCTAGTTGGATCTGGTTGCTTAGAAATTCATTTTCCTGGTCTGGTTTAAAGGAAAGACCCAAAGTTTTGTCCACTCTGCAGCCAAAGGAGAGGATGCTAGCTGCTAGCTAACAGTGTGGGAAACGTTAGCATTCATGCTAGCTGCTAGCTAACAGTGTGGGAAACGTTAGCATTCATGCTAGCTGCTAGCTAACAGTGTGGGAAACATGAGCATTCATGCTAGCGACTCGTGGCTAACACCAAGCAGTAACTAACCTGGCTATGTTTATGTTACTGTCAAAGAATAAAACATAAACTGACAGAATTAAAAGTAAGGCTGACTGTTTAATAATCACAGTTACCTTGTTAAGTGAACCGGAGCAGGATGGATCAGCTACAGGTGGTCCCTGCAGGTCTGAGGGCCGAAAATCGTCATCCTCAGTTCTTCCTTTTCTCCCAGTTCTTCCCTCAGTAATGAGTAAAATCACTGATACATACTATTTTAAACCTATTTCATCACTTCTTTGTGTTGACTGTTTGCTAAATGTGGTGATGTGCAGGAAGATTTGCCGAGACGAGTAACAGTCGGACTGCAGCAACAGTCACACTCAAATCAACCCAAACCAGAAAAATACTGTAATCTGCTATAAGATTGTACGGTAACTTACTGTTAATATTTTGTTCTTTAAAAACACATACATTTACAGTATTCAGTTGTATTTACAAAGAACGGTATATTGCTGTACAAAATATGCTGTATTTTTACAGTAATTTGTTACAGTGTTTGGTTTACCACTGAGGGTAAATGTTGACCGGGTTTACACAAAACATTTGCAAACTCAGTGTCTGTTTGAGCTGAATTCCTGTATGTTTTACCAGATATCAGTAAGTAATCTAAATGTTTGCTTGTTCGGGGTGCACTTGATCCATTGGAAAGACTGAAAACACAAAAGAATTTGCAAAAGCATGTCGACAGAAGATTTCTTTGCAAAGATTTATGTGTAAATGCATCAGCATATGTTGCATTTACTTAAGTCTGACATTTGGAGTGTTGAAAAGAGATTCTTCTAAAGAAACACAGACAAAAGCTGTAACATCAGTCACAATGATATTTCACTTTTCATTTTATTTTTGCAGTTTTCAAATGCACGTGACGATCAGCGACCACATTAACCCTTCCGAGCCCAGGTTTGAAAGGAATATTATCTTTAAAACAAGAAAAGTACTCAGAGAGCTCAGTACTCCACAGAGGATGCTCAGTCGTATGATTTTTAACAGATGAAATTTTCAAAAAATTCATTTTCTGCAGCGGTGGATTTGTAGCAGGATCACAATCATGTGATCGTCAGCAGGCAGCTGATGTAGTGTTCACTTGTTGTCATGGTTACAGTGACGCCGTGCCACTGTCTCATAATGATACAGAAATCTTTAACAAATCCGTGGATCCAGACTATAAGCTGCATCACTGCCAAAATCTAATCACTTGGTCCTGGAGTCATTTCTGACCTTCCCTGAAAATTTCATCCAAACCCGTTCGTCTGTTTTTGAGTAATGTTGCTAACAGACAGACAGACAGACAGACAGACCAACGTCGATTGTCACATATCTCTGCTGCATTCCTTGATGGAGTATAAATGCTCAAATCATACAATTTTTTCGAGTCAGACACACTAAATTTCCAGAAAAAAACTCATGCGATTTTCAAGTTTATTGAGCTACTTATCTGTGACGTGCAGAAAATCTGATCAATTCATAATCATACACTACTGTTTAAATGTTTGGGGTCACCCAGACAATTTCATGTTTTCCATGAAAACTCCCACTTTTATCCATGTGCTAACAGAACTGCACAAGGCTTTTCTAATCATCAATGAGCCTTTCAACACCATTAGCTAACACAATGTAGCATTAGAACACAGGAGTGATGGTTGCTGGAAATGTTCCTCTGTACCCCTATGGAGATATTCCATTAAAAATCAGCTGTTTCCAGCTACAATAGTCATTTACCACATGAACAATGTCTACACTGGATTTATCATTTATTTAATGTGATCTTAATAGAAAAAACTGCTTTTCTTTCAAAAATAAGGACAAATAAGGACCCCAAACTTTTGAACAGTAGTACATGAATTAAACTTGCTGTACATTAAAGTAGCTCTATATCATTTAAAATTGCTCTAAAGGAGATAAAGTTACTCAAATAAGGACATTTCTAAGTGACGCTAAACTTTTGAACACAAACAAACCAATGGGACTATCTAACTTCTGTAAAAAACTAAAAGTTCTGTGCTTGTCGGTGCAACTGTGACATCAGGAGTGACTCAGCTTCACCCAACAGTCTGTTGACAAAAATTCAGGGACTTTTCCGCTGAACTGGGTTGAACTGCAGGTTGTGTTTACACGGAGCAAATAAAAAATGTAAATAATAAAATCTCTAAAGCATGTAGAGCTTTTACATTCCCAGTGGGCGCTTAAAATATTCACTATGTCACATGTTTTTAAAGTTTTTTTTCTCTTTTATGAGTTTGTTATACTACACAAAAGCTACCTTTGAGTTCTTTCTGCTTCTTGCCATGTTTCTATAGAGGTGAAGGACTTTATATCGCAGTGAAAATGAGCCCACAGTGCCTAAAAATGTGACAGGAGCAAATAAAAAACATGTGGAAACTACAGAAAAACTATTACCACCTCAAATAAGGAGGAAGGTTTATGATTTCTCTTGATTTTGGTAATTGCTGCTCGACTAAATGGTTCACAAGAATAACTTTTTCCACTTGACCTCGCTCCACTCAATAAAAACATGAGAGTATTTATCTCATCTAAGGTCAAAAATAAATCTATGAGCTCAAAATATGCTTGAGCTGATGCCTATTGTATCTTTGTAAAGCATTTTTTAAACAAAATGTGGGTAAATATGCATGTTTAAATATTATATATAGAGACATTTTGTGTCCAGAGTGTGTGTGAGGACGACAGACTACAGTAGAAATAGAAAACGGGGGAATGCCCAGCTGTGCTCAGTGCATAGTGATGCTATCGAGTTCAGTAGGGTGTAATAAAATATAATATGCAGACGGTCTTATCAAGGCGTCATGGTAATTAGACAAATACAGTGGCTGTGGAGAGAGTGGAACAATGGGGGGGAACACAGAGTGAAGTATTAAATGAAAATCCTTTCCCAGAAAACCATCTAGCAAAGGCTCTTTACTGAAGTCTCATACAAAGAGACATGAATAAAATGGCTCAATAGCGCCATCTGGACAATTTCAAACAGGCTCTACAACCAGGGCGTGTCACCTACAGCTATGAAATTTGGTATGCATAAATAACTAGTCACAAAGCACAAAAATGTAATTGACAACCATATCTAACACAGAACAGGATGTTGGCCATTTTGACTTATGTGTCATATTTTGGACCATTTTGGACCAATTTTTGCAAATTTTGAAAAGCAATAAACTCAAACGAGGTAACCCAGACAGAGCAGAAATTTGCCCAGGATGTACACCAGGCATAGGTGATCAAAAGTTATCAAAATGCTAAGCAAAAATCTGAGGGCGTGGAAATGGCGACCAGTGGAATGTGACCATTTTGGATGTTTCGCCATGAAACAGGAAGTGCTGTCTCACTAGCCTGAACATGCTCCAACCTGCCTCAAACTTGGCATGCTAACCCCGTACGTCCCCTCGTGCAGCCTTAGATCCTCGGGCAGGTCCCTCCAAGTTGTTCCAAAGTCGAGGCATAAATCCAAAGGTGACCGGGCCTTCTCCATCAGGGCCCCTTGGTTTTGGAACAACCTACCTGAGGAGATAAGGCTCGCCGAATCATTAGATTCTTTTGAATCACTTCTTAAAACCTACTTTTATAGACTTGCCCTCCTGTAAAGTTCTGTTTTATTTCATTTCAATTAAATTCAATTTTATTTATGTAGCGCCAATTACAGGTCAAATTGTCTCAAGACGCTTTACAGAACCCATATGCCTGAACTCCCAGAGCAGCCCTAACTATGTTCTACCTGTCAAAGCACTTTGTGAATGTTCTTCTGAAAGGTGCTATACAAATAAAGTTATTATTACATGTGATTGGAGTCCAGCTCTCATCACATCCATAGGCCGATAAACATTTCCAGTCCTTGCATGATCTGGTGGTCAGGACACGTTCAACACTGCAAGCAGCATTAATGGCAGCCATTTAGGATGTTTTGCCATCAAACAGGAAGTGCTGCCTAACTATCCTGTACATGCTCCAATCTGCCTCAAACTTTACATGTGTGATCACAGTACGGCCTTGATAACATATCTAGGCCGATACAGTTTCACAGTGATATCGCCACCTGGTGGACAGCTTTGATAGGTCGCCATCAACAAGGCCATAGGCCAAAATACACTCTCAGTCGCAGTGCCACCTGGTGGACATGCTTGGATTCACTGACCAGCAAGGATGCGAGGACCCGACCAACGCTGCTTGCACCTTTAATTTTTATTTTATTTATTTATTTTTTTACTTAAACGTCACAGCTGCTGGTGCTTTTAGGAAACTATTTCATTTATTAAAGGAAAAAAATGTAAATTAAAGGAAAGCTGCACTGGTCATAGTGGGAGACAGATGGGGAAGTAGTACATGTGTGAATCATTTCTGAAACAAAATAAAAAAAGAAGCAGTTAAATAGGTTGTGTTGTTACTGTGAGCACATCAACTCATGACATGCCAAGGCTTTCTTTTAAGTTGATGAAAGAAAATTGTGCCTGTAAGACATAAAGACCAACATCAATGAAGAAATAAATAAGAAAAAAAATTCTTCTCTTAAATCCTTGGATGTATTAACAGTTTATTGGTTTTAAATTAACCAAACCACAAAAATAAACACAAAAGAAGAAAAGTTAGACAATCTCTGTGAACATTTTCTTTTTTAAAAACTCTTTCATGTTTGACAAACACTCGATCCTTTAAGAACAATTGATCTACCACAGAGCGCTGGTGAGTCAGACTATTTGCCTTCGTCATATTACACTCTGGTTCAGAACAAAGAGCAGGGCGCCACAATTCCCAACTCATATTTTTCAAGCAAAGCAATCAATAGATTCATATGAGAGAGTGTGTAAGTTGTTCGCTCGTAAGACACATACAAGCCTCGCGCTGTTGCAAAAGGGGGATTTCTCTGGAGAAGTTTGAAATGGAAAAAGAAAAACCCGAAAGAATTTATCTCACTTTGCCAGGTCATTTCCTGAACATTCACCTTGGACACAGAGCCGCTGACCACAGCTTTGAAATTATGTTGTCACATCCCGAGGGCTGGAAAACAAGCTTCCCCCAAGGTCAATCAGCCCGGTGTATGTTCTCTGTTTCGCAAAGATGAAAAACCTCCGGAGGGCAGTTAATCCAGGACCCCGGCGACATCCCAGTGACCTTGAGACGCCGCGAAACACCCGCGAGACCTGCAGCGTTTAGCATGCAGCACGGAGACGCTCTGTGGTCGCAGGCTGGACGACAACCAGCAAAGAAAACAGCGTTTCTACCTGAGCTAATGGGGCGTGACAGGACATTGATCTGAGCCAGAGCTAAATATCAATACTACCTTACAGAGGAGATGGAGCACAAGTGACATGGGTTTTGATTTTTTAAGCCAATCAGAGGGGAAATTTATCATTTTGACCTTTTGATATGAGGAAGCAGTTCTCACCGTGAAGAGTGGAAGGGCTGATTGCAGGGCTAGACGTGAGCACATGTTTGTCAGAAAGACTAAAAACTGTTTAACCCTTAGATGCACAACTGATTGGACCTGAAACTCTTCCATTAGTGGGTCAGAAATGACCAGTATAAGAATCATTTATGTCATTTTGGTTCAGAATAATCATTTGGATTATTGCTTGTTTCATATTTTTGTCCACACAACATGATTTCATGTTTGTAATGTCTTTATTTTTCACTTTATAACTTTGAACATTTTGGTAATTGAAAAAGAAAAATATTGTACAGAACAGCAATAGAAGAATGTCAACGTCTTTTTTCTTTTCCTCCAGCTGTTGCTGCTCTCCGTCCATCACCTCTGTATGATTGTTAGCAGTGATAAAGAGCTTGGAGTAGTAATGGGTCATTCCAGAACTGGAGGACATTTTACGTCCCGCCCATCAAATTTCTAATAATCCATGTAGAAAATACTAAAACATGCAGT
Organism: Amphiprion ocellaris; assembly: GCF_022539595.1. Classification (NCBI taxonomy): domain Eukaryota; kingdom Metazoa; phylum Chordata; class Actinopteri; family Pomacentridae; genus Amphiprion; species Amphiprion ocellaris. Next base: position 29,984,866 of record NC_072784.1, read on the forward strand.
TGTTGTGTAAATGTTCTTATCCTGAAATCAAATCTAAAAAAAACTAGGAGAAAGAATGTTTGTAAATATTTTTAAAAATACCAAATAAGTCTGGAGTTCCCCCTAAAATGCCATTTTTCTCTGTCCCACCCCCCTGATGACCAAATTGAATCTCAAATAAACACAGATAAAATGAAATTTAAATCTCCTTTTCTGGTATTATTTTTTCATTGATGTCTCTTGTGATTGTGTGGAAAAAAATATTAATCAATATAATATTTTAAATAATTATTATTATGCATGGAACATGCGTCCCACAACATGTTAGCAGAACCTTTTTAGCTGGTAGAATAAAAAGAAAACAGTGAATCACACGAAACGATGGAATTAACATCATCAAACAGTTTTCCTACAGAATGGGTAGAGCAAAGCTATGTCCTCTCTTCTATTTTTCATCTTTTCATCCCATTGTCAGCCTTGATTGAATGTCTCAATCTACCTCATATTATCAGGATCAGACTAATTCTTTGGACTGTTTTCCATCAGTCAGTTTGTCCTCTTGGTCAGCAGTAACAGCAGCTAAATATCTAGCTTCTACTGCTGAGAAAAAGATCACATTAGCATGGATTAGCAACCCTGTTACTGTGATTAGAGTAGGGTTAGCAAACAACACAGAAAACATGGAATAAAAATGCTACCATTGATGTGGAAGCTGAGCCAATCAATACCTATTATTGATGAATATGGAGCAGAAAACTGTAAAAGAGAAGGTTTATTTTTCAAACATTTTGAAGCCCAAATATCCTCCAGTTCTGGAATGACCCTGATATTGCAAGAAAACAACTTCACCAGGTCATTTTTGACCCATTTATGCATCTATGGGTTAGAAATATCCATTAGCAAGACTTTAAGAACTAAAATGCATGCACAGGTTTTGGAAGGTGCAGCAGATTCCTCCAAGATGCAGAAAATTGCTGCTAACAGAAACAGGTAAAGAGATAAAAATGAGAAAAGAAGCGACGTGAGGTTGCTGCAAATGTTCAACATACCGTACATTGTGTGCAACTCTCATTGTGTTTCCCATGTTGTGAAGCAGTCCTTTCATATTTTTTTATTTTTTTATTTCCCCTTCAACGAGCAGCTGTGCGGAGCTTTTGCAGAGCAGCTCGTCTTTCGTACAGTTTGGAAGTTCTAGATAAGAATTTACAAAGCTCAGTCAACATCACGAGGCCTCAAAGGGAAGGTGCAACTCTGAGGATTAGTTGTTGGTAAAAAATAATAAGAATAGTTTGTTCAGGCAAATTTGGAATGAAGAATCCATGTGCAGCAGGTTTGTGAGTGTTTATTCTGGTGCTGCGTCTTAAAGCTTTGACTTTTAGGTCAGAGCAAGCAAGTAAATGTCTTTGTTTTTAAAGAATCCTGAGAGCTACACTGGCTTGATGCCTGCATGTCTAAGTCTGCCGTTGTGAATAAATTACGGTGCAGAAAAAGTTTGCGACTGTAACTTCATTAGACCTTGATTGTTCCAAAATGCTAATAGACGCAGCAGCAGCTCAGCAGGCCGGCATTTAGGAGCTCCACTGCTGTTCCATCAGCACATACACTACCGTTCAAAAGTATAGGGTCACCTAGATATATCCTTATGTTTGAAAGAAAAGCAGTTTTTTCAATGAAGATAACATTAAATGAATGATAAATCCAGTGTAGACATTGTTAATGTGGTAAATGACTATTCTAGCTGGAAACAGCTGATTTTTAATGTAATATCTCCATAGGGGTACAGAGGAACATTTCCAGCAACCATCACTCCTGTGTTCTAATGCTACATTGTGTTAGCTAATGGTGTTGAAAGGCTCATTGATGATTAGAAAACCCTTGTGCAGTTATGTTAGCACATGGATAAAAGTGGGAGTTTACATGGAAAACATGGAATTTTCTGAGTGACCCCAAACTTTTGAACGGTAGAAGAGGTCAACTTTAACTCATTTTAGAGCAACATTAAGTACAGTAATATGGAGCAACTGTGACTAATGTAGAGCAACTTGAACTCAGCATTAATATAGAGCAACTTTAATTCATGTGCACTAATGTTCATGAACGTCTGCAGACACAGTAAGATGTAAATGGTTAACTTGCTATTGGCATATTATATGAAAGTTCTAATCCCTGGTGGTGACTTATTATCTCGCATTTCTTCTTGCTGTTCCCTTAATCTCCACTCCTCCTATCTTTCTATTACCTAAATGAAGTAGACTGGATTTCTCATACAAGCCTTTGATGGCGGAGGCACTCTGACTTTGAATACAAATGCCACTTTTCACCAACAGGGATTATAATAAGACATTTTTCACGTTCAACCTGCTAAAGGTCTTTGAATGTGATAGCAGATTATGAGGAGAGAGAAGAATACGTCTGCTGCGTGTTTCCGTAAATGTATTTTGAACAAAAAGCCTGACAGCTCTCCTGTATTCTCCTCGGCTTGTAGCTGGCTTAACCTGAGGGAAAAATATGCATCACGACTCCCCAGAGAGGATTCAGTTTTATGTGCGTGTCCGTCTGTGTCTTTTTCATATTCATGGGCGCATTCAGCGGCCATAAAGTAGGACACTGCTCCCCTGATTCAGAAAGGGATAATGTTCCCCTGCTGTCCAGACATGAATTACACATTTCAAACATGTTGCTCCATTGTGGCGCCGCATCGATAACCGACAATCCCAGCGAGCAGCGTCCTGTCGGCCTGAGTGTGATTCACAGATGGAGGCAGATGGACAGAAACGACGCTGCTGCTGATGTGAAGCTCTCACTATGTTCCACACTGTCTAATCCTGGGGAGCTACAGATCTGGCTAGAACACATATGACTCATCAAACAGAACAGAGGGGAGGTTCTGGAGTGCTTTGGATTCCCTTTATTTCACTTGAAATTGGAAATGAGCTTCCTCCATATGCTAGGATCCCTAAATCCGCTCTGTGAGCACAGCGGTTATTAGCATGTGCGTGTCCGTCCTCAAACAAAGACAGCAAACAGCATTAAAATCGGCCACAACTGTCTTTAGGACGACCTTGAGGCGACTCTGCCTCAGTTTGGAAAGCAGCTTCCTAGCCTGCAGCTATGCTTAAAGTGAAAGTTTGTTCGAGTGACTGAGTGTGAAACCTGTAAACAGATGAAATGTGCATGCAGGTCGACGTCTGCAGAGTGGAGGTAGGAAGGAATTCAACTGGTCGAGTGTAAAGAGAGAGTCTGTTATGGTGGAAAACATGCATCCATAATGTGCACATCGACCCTGCTTTGTTAGGAAGGTGGTGGAGTTATGTGACGATTGCCGTTGGTTTGTCTGTCTGTCTGTCTGTCTGTTAGCAGGGTCAATATATAACTGTGGGACTTTTTGTAACACAGCTGACAGGTATCATAGTTGACATTTTTGCTGTTTTCAGACCTAAAATCAACATGGCCGCCTATTACCAAACACCATGTGATGGCCGTGCCCACAGCAACACACCCACAAACACCACTGTCACATGTTTAGTTACTTTGAATGGGGCTGAGGGTGGAGCAGGGCTTCATGCTGAAGTCCCTCTCATGGACCAGACCAAGAGCTTTTACATCATGGGGGGATCATGGTTTCATTTAGTTCGTTTTAGTTATTGTGTATATAGTTTCCCCCTGGGTGTTAAATGTGGTCTGATCCATCACTATATAAGTTGCCCCTGTGGCTCATTCTGGGAGGTTTTGTCAGCCTTATTTTCAGTAGAATTATATTTTGTTGACCTCTTTTAAGGCCCCTATACTTTTGATTTCATCACCTTTAGTTATTTGTTTTGTAAAAGCTACTTTTGGAAAATAAAGCGTCACTTTTTGGAACCTGTGTGTTTTTTGTGCTTGACTGCTTGGCCCATGACACACCACATGACATTTTTACAGAAAGATTCTTCTTAATATTGTATATACAGTTGAGTAAAATTGAAATTGAAAGTTATTTATAAAGATATTGTAGTAAACCTGTTGACTACTTTAAATAATTCGGAAAGCTTTTGGAGTCTTTTCTTCAGGAGGAAATGACATCATGTGGAGCAGGTCATGTGATCTGGAATTAACACACTTCCTGGAGAGGTGTTTTTGTAATGGGGAACTTAGTGGAAAGTGATTTCTGGGACACAGAATTTGTTATTTTCCATATAAAATTTGGTAAGTTGCCAAACAAGAAATATCTGCCATGATTATCTCAACTTAATAAAAAGAACACAATCCAAACTATTTCTGAATCAGCTCATTTTATTATTGTTTAGCTAAATAGAAAGTGATTGTTATTTAATTCGGACGGTTATTTAGTTGAGATTTTTGTGATATCCAGTCATTTGTTATTAATAAGTGATTGTTTCCATAATAAATAATTATAGAATTTGTAAAGACATGATCACAATGAACATAAAAACATTTTTTTTACTTTCAATAAAAGTGTATACAAGATATATCCCATGGACTTCAAAAGTCCCTCAATTATACGTTGACCTAGCAACATTACTCAAAAATGACTGAGCAGCCTTGGTCCTTGGTTCTTTCTGTTTCCAGTCTTGAAGCTAAGCTAACTGGCTAAAAAAACAAACAAACCCAAAAACATTGTCTCTTGGCAAATAAAGCAAATTAATGTTTCACAAAAGGCCAAATGATTCCCTTAAGGTGCAGATGGGACTGAATAGATGCAACCACTTTTTAAAATCTAATTTCTCAGTCTTCATCATTCATCCCCTCCATCACCTTGTAAACTATTTCAGAGATAATTTAGATAATTTTTCCCCGTATGTGTAAATCAGGCGACAGTAATAGCTCTGCTTAATTGTGGCAGTGATTTGAAGGTCATAGGTGGCTTGTTGAGCAATGAATGACTTTTAATTAAAGGCGTAAATTTTCACCAGGCGGTCCATTAGGGCCGGGCGCTGAAAGACAACAGATTAATTATTAAGATAATAAAGCATGTTCAGGAGCAGCCGCCGGTCTGGATGTGATTAATCGACAAGGTTGTCGCTCAAGAAACGGTCGGGAATCGAGACAAGCCGCTAATGAAGACTTCAGAATTGGCTTTTTTGAAATAACACAAGGAAGCATCAATAATGATGAAAAAATAACACACATGTTGATGTTTTATAGCCCCTATTATTTTCTCTGTACATCTGTATGTACTTTAAATTGAGGGAATTATGTTTAATTTATTAACCCTCCATATGTAAGTTGACTTACATGGATGAGCCTTAGAGCTGCTAGTTGGTACATTTTGGCAGCTTCTGACAGAGTCAAGCTGTATTTTTACTCCACCAAGGAACACAGCAGAGCTATGTGAGGATTGGCGTACATTTGTCTGTCTGTTTGTCTGTCTGTCTGTCTGTTAGCAACATTACTCAGAAACAGACCGATGGATTTGGGTAAAATTTTCAAGGAAAGTCAGAAATGACACAAGGACCAAGTGATTAGATTTTGGCAGTGATGCAGCTTATAGTCTGGATTCATGGATTTGTTAAAGATTTCTGTATCATTGTGAGATCGCGGCATGGCATCACTGTAACCATGACAACAAGTGAACACTACATCAGCTGCCTGCTGGCGATCACATGATTGAGATCCTACTACAAATCCACTGCTGCGGACTTATCAGGACTTATCCGTCGGAAATAATACAAGGAAGAATTGATTAAATTGTGGGGGTGTTTCTGAGTCCGGCACATATTTAGGTCACGGGATTCGGTATCCGTTCAAAACATATGGATGCATAACACACGCCTGTGCTCAGCGCAACGTTATTTTGTTTGTGGGTACATCTATATTAAATGGCCACCTTCTATGCTGCCATGATTTCTGCCACGAATTGTTTAAAGATTTCATTCGTCGGAAATGATACAATGACTGAGCAGCCTTGCAGGAGTACTGCGCTCTCTGAGTGTTTTTATTGTTGTTGTTTTTACACCTTTTTTCGCACGGAACAAGCAAATGTGGATAAAATGTGCAAATGATCAACTATAGAGGTGCTACCTGGTAAATTGTGTCATCTTTAGACAAAGCAAGACAAGCTGTTTATCTGCTAAGCTACGCTAGCTCATTGCAGGTTCCATTTATGCATTAGTTTAGATTTTACAAAGACAGCATGAAGGTCCACTTGTTCCTAACTGAGGAATGTTAATCTTGGTGAGACTAATGGCTCATGAAGGTTCAGTAAGTATTATCCACTGTGTAAATACGTCCCACGTACTCCACCAACACACACAGACCAGTGAGTCAGCGATTCCAGGAGCTGATTATCCTCAACATTCCTGTGAGAAAATGCCTGGTTGGCACGAAGCCCGGGCTGCCGATGGTACCTGCTAGGCTGATAAAATCTCTTCAAATTTACTACGTGGTTACACCAAAACACTGTTAATGGTTCGGTGTGGGAAACGGTGAATTATTTAGCAGCCACAGGAGAAACAAAAGAGAGCCAGAGATCAGGACGAGAGACAGAAAACCACATCCTGTGCTGTTTAAACTTCATTCTGCTGCTGACTTATTATCACGACACAACCTCCTCCTCGCTCCGTATTAGTTGGCTATTTATTCAGGCCATTAGCGGGAGGAATTCTGTTTCATTTCAAAAGGCTTTGCTGCCAGAAGACAGCTGGCTGGAGCTCCTACTCAGGGGTACCGACTACTCATCGAAGCATTAAACACCAAAGTCTTACCACTTGATTCGGGGATTCAAAGAAAATAAAGAAGCGCTGCGCCGGTTATCCCTTTTGGCCGAGTTGTGGATGTACATCAGCGCAGAGCAGATAATGGAATGAGCTGAGAGAACTCATCCTGCTGCTTTAATGAGGGAGCAGAGATGAGCGAGAGCGCCCTCGCATTTCAATTATCACCTCTGGATGAGTTCTGAAATATCACCTGCGTAGATGTTTAAGAAACTGTGAAAAGGGCAGAAAGAAAAAATCATAATTTGCGTATAGAACTTCTACTTGAACCCTCACAAAAGAGAAAGAGAAAGTGAATGCGAAATAAGAGCGGGTTGATGAACATATTTTAAGAGTCCAAGGACACCTCCATCACCAGGCAACATGATCTCCTGCAGAACATAACTTTCCTCTCATTTGTAGCTACCCTCGACGTTGTATGTGATAGAAAACACCGCGTGCTGCAGCTTTGAAGCAGTTTAGAATTAAAGTCCTTTCATATGGCGAGGGGCTCATTGTGAAGCATCTGTCAGTCTGTGCTGAGCTTTGAAGTGTTCAGAGAGTATCTGCAGTGAGACAGTCAGGCCCTCAGCTGCTGTCATTTACATATGGGCTGGTGTTGGTGCTACACGTGTGAGAAAATGTAAATATATGTTTGATATAGCAGCAGCCACAGCATTAAAACCACTGGAATAATATGGAAGTTGTAAGGTGCTGCCTCCATGGATCTGACTTTGAATTTGGAGGCTGAGTTAATGTTTTGGGTTCATTATCCTGCTCAAGAGGCAGCATTGTTGACATTAAGGGTAAAAATGGTCTGCAGCAGTCTTTAGGTGCTGCGTGTCAAAGCAACATCCCTACAAATGCCAGGTCCTAAGGTTTCCGAGCAGAACGTTGCTCTTTGCATCACTGCCTCCTTGTTTTCTGTCTATTTTCTGTAATTTAATGACTCTTTGTGGTCGATTTGTCTCCACATTCTGCAGATATTTACATTTTTGCGGCCTCTATAAACATTTTCACACAGCACTGATGAAAAATTACCAAAATTAAACCTTTTAATAGCCTGAAAGTGTAAAAACAAAAAGAAACTTGAAAAGCACTCAGAGAGTGATGTTCTCCACCAAGGCTGTTCAGTCGCTGTATGATTTCTGACTAAAATAATAAAAAAATGACCTTGCACTGAGCACAGGTGTGTGTTATGCATGTGTACGTTATGTATGGATACTGAATCACGTGACCTAAATATGTAGCGAGCGGCGGGAATTGATGGAACTCAGAAACACCCCCACAATTTAATCAATTATTCCTTGGATCATTTCCAATGGATAAGTCCTGATAAGTCCTTAGCGGTGGATTTGTAGTAGGATCACAATCATGTCATTGTCAGCAGGCAGCTGATGCAGTGTTCACTTGTCATGGTTACAGTGACGCCATGCCGCTATCTGGCAATGATACAGAAATCTGTGGATCCAGACTATAAGCCGCATCACTGCCAGAATCTAATCACTTGGTCGTTGTGTCATTTCTGACCTTCCCTGAAAATTTCATCCAAATCCATTGGTCCGTTTTTCAGTAATGTTGCTAACAGACGGACAGACAGACAGACGGACAAACCAGTGCTGATCATCACGTAATTCTGTCACGTCCCTTTGCGAGTAATAAGTAAGAATGAATATAGAAATCCACCACTACAGTATGTGTTCTCTGTATGCTAGCATGTGTTAAACCAGCTAAACTAGCTTCTTATGTAATAACACATTTACATGGTTTAATAGTCAGCAGTCCTCTTTTCTCCAGGTAAGCAACAAAAACGCACCAGACAGAGTTACTTTCTTCACCTGTCAGTGCTTTTAATGCCATTTGGGTGCATCTTTATCTGTGCAAGTTACTCAGTGTATTCACTCATTAACAAAAGAAATGCATATTTTTTTACACAATTTGGGGAGATTTACTGACCATCTGCAGTGGCTAGTTTAACCTTAGCAAGCGCACATTGAAAATTGTGGTCACTTATACTACTTATTATGACATTAGTGTGTTTACATTCAACAGTTACCTCCATATATAGTATTTCCTACAGGTAGTGACAGAGTCTGCAGTTTCCACGAGAGATGCCTATACACCAGGGATTTACAGGAAACAATGCATCCATCTAGTCTAGTGCTGTTTCATCTCACTCTCAGGAATCTTTCATAAGGCAGATCAAGCAGATTTTAACATCATATTTAAGGTTCAGAGAAGCAAAATCCATATCTGATGGAAACTGGCAGCTATCCCCGTCGAAGTCGTCTTTGTGTGCAGCAATGCATCACTCCAAGAACTCCTGGAAGTCCTGCTTTGAACACAAGCAGGTGAACATTTCAAATATCTCTATGCAGAAAGTAAATGTCGGATTTGGTGTCAAACTTCTACAATGAATACAAAATGAAAGTTTGTGTTACATCTGCCGTTATCCTGTCTATGATGTTTATGTGAGTTTTTTGACAACATACTACAGTATGACAGTTTCGTATCATTTCTGACGACATATTATACAAAGATATTTTTGTAAGGTCTTTGGCAATGTACTATGCTAGGACGTTTATCTGAGTGTTTTTTGTTCAAGTTATTGTTTTGACAGGACAGTAGAGAGAAGAAGACAGGAAAGTGGGAGACTGAACTGCAGTAAAGGGCAATGAGATGGAATCGTACCGATGACCGCTGCTTCAGGGACTGTTTATTGGTCACCTGCTTAACCTGTTGAGCTACGACATACTAAACTATGACGTTTTTGTGAGTTTTTTGATGACATACCTCAGTAACCCACTAATCTTGCTTGGTGATGCAGCCCTCTGATCAGCAGTGAAACCAGAAGCATGTTAGTTGTTTTATTCGGCTTTCAGGCTGTCTGTACTGAGTTCTACTGTAAAATCCTGAGGGATGTAAGAGGGAGAACATTTGGAACAAACAATCAGAGCTATGGTGGCCATTGTGCCAACATGCAGCGGCTCCCATTGTGTTGAAAATACACACTTTTTATCGCTGCACAAACACAATCATCGCTCCACAATTGCCATTCTCATCATTTTCAACTTCCTGCAGAATATTCCTCTTCCCCAGGATGAAATTCAAGTTAAGGGTTGACTTGCTCCATGTGCTTAATTACTGAACTTCTTGGGAGCATTTTAAAAAGGACAGGAGCACTGGCAGCAAGAGGACTATTTTGAAGGGAACATTCTAGAAACTTCTTGCAGTAGAGCTGATGCAGTTGAGTATAATGGTGAACTGTGATACTAGCAGGAGATTGGAATAGTCATATACAGTGTGTGCTGACAGGGAGAGTTAAAAAATGTGGCTTTGAATCCTGGTCCACCTGCATCTGAAATGGGGTTGATGAGTGCATTCTGTGAGCGAGCATATGTGGTGAAATAAAGACCTTTTCTTCCACAATTTTTTGCATTGGCATTTTATATAACAGACGATGTTTCAATGACGAGTCATTAAGTTTAAATGCATGTCTGTAATGTAAAATGGTCTCCTGCACAGTTAATCGGCCCGGACCCGAGGGACACGCTGACATTTTGCTAAGTGTTTTAAAGTGCGTCTGATTTAAAGGGGTTAGCTGTATGAGCACACAATAAACTTTTCTCCGAAACCTATTTGTGGAGTTTAAATCTATCTGCATTGATGTGAGGATGATAAACAAGGCTGTTTACCTATTTTAATAGTTTTTGTTGTGTCATTAAAGCTAAACTGCTTATAATTACTCCGTTTTAATTATTACATCTATACTACGAGAAGATTATTGACTATTATGAATATTTCTGCCTTTACTCTTTGCAACATTATGTTCCTGGTGGTGATTAAAATGATACACATCCATATGAGTGTGACTCAGCTGCTTCAGTATCTGAGCAGACGATGTAAACATCAATAAAAGCAGTATCCACGGCAGCAGGAGGGATGGCGTGCCTGATAGACGGCCCCTGATGACTGATACATTTAAACTGCTGAGGCCTTGGTTATCTAAAAAGCCTGCATCAGTGTCTCCCTGACTGCCGCTGTATGAGGGCCAAACATCGTGAAACGCTGGAGGAGGGTGAAGAGTTGTAATAAAACAGCAACCAGACTGTTTTTCCCCTATTTTGATGACTGATCTCGGGCAAACAGCAGCACATGAGGGCATAACATAAAAACACACATACACAAAGAGTCACTGTGCTTTGTAAAAATCCATCTGAGCAAAGCAACAGCCTCACAGTGTTTGACAGACAGAGTAAATACAGCCTGTAGCCGCCCAGACAGCCCCGGTTTGGAGCTGGGCGGATGGTGCCGACAGAGCTGGGTCACGTCGTCCCCACTGGAGAAGGAGGTGGGTGAAAGCCATTAGCTGGTAACTGAATCCACTCCTGAAGTGTTGGATGGGAGAGAGAACAACGAGCCTCCACAGCGTAATGAGACACCTCCACCCAGAAGTGACACGACGAGAGACAGACGGGCTCAAACACATCAGCTGCACTGCAGTCCACACAGAAAACACGCCAGGAAACCACATCACAGAACAAAGACAGACACAGTCACACCTTCATGCACCAACATTTGCACTTTTAGATTATTTTATTTCACCATCTAGCATCCTGATGTCATGTGTCGTTCCAGAATTGGGCTTCAAAGTTTTTGAAAAATAAACCTTTTCTTTTACAGTTTTCTGCTCCATATTCATCAATAATAGGTATTGATTGGCTCAGCTTCCACATCAATGGCAGCATTTTTATTCCATGTGTTCTGTGTTGTTTGCTAACCCTACTCTAATCACAGTAACAGGGTTGCTAATCCATGCTAATGTGATCTTTTTCTCAGCAGTAGAAGCTAGATATTTAGCTGCTGTTACTGCTGACCAAGAGGACAAACTGACTGATGGAAAACAGTCCAAAGAATGAGTCTGATCCTGATAATATGAGGTAGAGTGAGACATTCAATCAAGGCTGACAATGGGGTGAAAAGATGAAAAATAGAAGAGAGGACATAGCTTTGATCTACACATTCTTCAGGAAAACTGTTTGATGATGTAAACAACAAAAACAAGACATAAAACAACAGAAAGAAGACAATAACAAGACACCAAATGACAAAAACAAGACCTAAAATGACAACAATACAGAAAATGACAAAAACAAGATACAAAACGACCAAAACAAGACACAAAATAACAAAAACAAGAAAAAGTGCCAAAGACAAGACACAAAACGACAAAAACAAGATGTAAATGGCAAAAATAAGACAGAAAATAACAAAAACAAGACATGAAATGACAAAAACAAGACAAAAAATGACAAAAACAAGACAAAGTGACAAAAACAAGACACAAAATGAAAAAACAAGACATAAAATGGCAAAAACAAGACACAAAATGACAGAAACGAGACAGAAAACAACACATTCCATGCATAATAATAATTACTTAAATATTATGTTGATTAAAAAAATGTTCTCACAATTACAAGAGATGTCAATGAAAAGAATAATACCAAAAAAAGGAGATTTAAATTTCATTTTAATTGTTTTATTTGAGATTCAATTTGGTCATCGGGGTGAAAATGACATTTTAAGGGGAACTCCAAACTTATTTGGTATTTTTAAAAATATTTTCAAACATTCTTTTCTCCTAGTATGAATGTAAAATGTCCTCCAATTCTGGAATGACCTTCATACTGGATAAAAAAAAAATCCATTTAAAGTTTTTTAACTCCATGGGTAGCAACTCTTCAGACTCTTGGCTCAGCTCACCTGCACAATTTCTGTTTTTTTTTTTTTTTCACAAAAAATGAACAGTACACTGGTTTTCTAGCTTGAGGAGGATAAATTACTTTCCCATATTTGTTTAGATATAAAATATGTTGCTGTTCAGACGACAGTGCAGAGCAGTTAGCATGGCTAATAACGTACCAAACCTGACACCTTCATTCCCGTATACTTTTCAAATAGCTTAACTGTGAATTCCTGTCACCTTGTAGACAGTGCAGAGCAAACGTACAGTGAAACGTCTGCATGCTGATTTGATGCTAGTATGATGTTTACCATGTTCACCATCTAAATCTGAGGTGTTAGCATACTAGCAGTTGCTAATTAGCACTTGGCCCAAACTGACGGGAAATAATGGTATTGGACAACGTGAAAGTTTGCCCTTTCGAAGATGTTGCAGAAACATCCTGAGGGTAAAACGTCGACTGAATCTAATGGCTGCCCATCCAGTAGCTGAGGAAATGTTTCACTCAGAACCTTCAATTATCAAACCAGGAATCACCATACTTCCCTTTGAAACCCATTTTTGTCTAACATCCAACTACAGTTTTCTTTTCTAAGAATACAATATATAAAGCTATGGAGAACGGTCTGTCAGTTATTAAATCACCATTTATCTTGCTTCACCCAAAAACCAACCAGGAAACAATCTGTTTGGACCATCTCTCTCCCCTGAGCCGTAACGTTAGCATGGCTAATAACGTACCAAACCTGACACCTTCATTCCCATATACATTTCAAATAGCTTAACTGTGAATTCCTGTCACCTCGTAGAAGTTAAAAACTTCTGTCACAGTCTAAGTCATTATCTTGTTGCATGTGTGGCCGCCCTCCCAGCGTCCGACTCTTTGCTCTATTGTTTCATGACACTTGTCAAATGTCAACCAGAGGCGATCATCAAAGCCGCATAAGAAACAAACCAGCCGTCCATTAGCTGCACAGGCACCGCGGGGACCCGCTGTATGTAGTGCTGTAGAAGACTGTTCATCAAAGGCCAACGTGAGGCAACAGATAAAAGTGGAGCTCAGCGCTGCAGCCGATCTATAGAACCGGTTCCGTCTCAGCATGTGATGGGAACAGTAATGGGACCGGATCACATGAAGGACGAAATGAAAATAGACCGTCGGTGCAAAGTTTGATGCTGACCTGTGTTGATGCAAAGCTGTAAAGATCTGCAGGCCTTTTAGCGAGAAAGCTGTGTTTCCCTAAAGGCTGGAGAGGGTTCAGGCAGGTGGTGTGACTGTCAGAGGGTGTGGAGAAGAAACTGGGAGGCTGGTGTTGAGCTGGCAGGTAAAGTGGTTTCATCTTAGGCCGTGAGGGAGAAGGAGAGCAGAAAGAGTGAGAATGCAGGAAAGTCTCAGGATGAGACAGATTCTAGACTCATTAATAGACTTAATAGAACTTAATACAATCTAATGGTGTGTTCAGAGAGGAAACGTAGATTAAATTACAGTTTTGGACTTCTTCAACCAGTTTACCAACTGTACAGATGTTAAACTAGCACAGATGTGTCTGTGAGTGTTTGCAGAATCAGAAAGCTCCGAAATTCACTCAATTTTTTCTCATTTTCAACTTTGGAGCAAATGTCTTTATGTCAGTTTGTGCCACTTTGTCAAAATTTGCCTCTAATATATGTCTAAAATCTGCATTTTTTAAAAATCTGAACACGTAATAAGAAAGACAGTGAGGATGAAATAAAACTGCAAGAAAGAACAAAAGAGGCAAAATGCTATGAATCAGAAGCGTTGTGTTGTTGTGGTGACAGTTGCTACACAATTTAACTGTGAAGTCGGGTCCATTTTATCTCAAGTAGGTTCCCCAAAATTACAGGTTTTCAACAACATGCGACACTCAAGAAAGGGGTGAATAGAGCCGAAAAACACATTAGCGGCTGTTTGCACCAAAAACATGGAGTTCAAGCCTCAACATGTGAGATTTAGGGACCAGTCAGTTCAAGCTTTGTGGTCGTGACACAGAATGAACTTGTCAATCAAGCAAATGAAACTAACTAAACTGACGAGGTTTTATAAGCATCTGAACAGCATAAAGACACATAAATAAAATAACTGGACTCGACATGGAGAGTGCACTTAGCTCTAATCAAAGTGAAGCTAAAAGTTGAGCTAATACCTTCCCGTCATGCTCTCTGCAGCACCGTTTATCCTCATCAGGAGCCTCTGACTGAAAGCTATCCAAATGGACTAAATTGAGTGTGCGTGAGTCGACCCCTAAACTGGACACTGTTTGCACACAGTCCTGTCTCACTGATCGAACTTTCAGCCTGAACCCCTCAGAGAGACGAGAAAATCGGGTGAAATGGGCTGTTAAAGGAGGCTTTCATGTGAATCGCACGGTGCTTAGTGCATGTAAAGTGAATATGATGATGTGGTGATGGTCAATGTTCCTGATAGTCATGGAAACACTTTAGGAGCAGCAGCAGCTCCAACAGCTGTTCACTTCTCAATACAATCACATCATATATATATGTATATACTATATATATATATATATATATATATATATATATATATATATATATATATATATATATATATATATATATATATACATCTAATCCAGTGTTGGTCACATCACACCATACAGATAAATTTCCATACAGTCAAATTTATCTGTGCAAATGCAACTATTCTTGTCAGCCAGGAACATCCTAGCAGCAAATCAAATGGCTCTTTTAAGTTTGTTCTAATTTTCCTTCTCAGCCACTTTACTCGACTTTGGCATTTTGTTCCCAGGAGTTTACATTTTTTCATTCAAGGTGACCTATTGAAGAGGAAATCCCTAATTAAACGTCAGGTAGCAAGTTTGTTAGCTTGGTAGCTCTTGGGAAAATGAGCTACACTGTTTATTTACTGAAAAACACATTCATACCGTCAGATCTTGCCTCGTAACTAGCTGCCAAACAGGCCTCTTTTATATTCTCCGATTGCCTCGACAGTTAGAACTAGCAATTTTTTTGCCAAAAAGTAGTTTCAAGGTTCAGAGATTGCAAATTTGATCATTATACAAGAAGTTAGTTTGTGTGTACTTCAACCCAAATTCATGCTAAAGTGCCAAAAATTGCAGTTCCTCAAATGGTCACTAGAGGCTGGCTGTAAAAGCGAGTAAATTCCCATAGACTTCCATGTTAAAATGCTCAACTTTACTGCAGAAACAAACTTGTTTACAGCCTCATACACAAAAAAATGTGTTCTTTATAGCAAATTTTCACAATTATGACATCTATAGTGCAGAATAACACTTAAATAACTCACATGTTTCATATTAGAGCTTAAAGTTATGTGTAGTTAAACTACAGGTGATTGCTCCACTAACCCGCTACTTCTTTGCTCAGTTTTGGATTCGCTGGAAGGAGTCAATATAAAGTCAATCACCCTCACTAGTGAAGCCACTGCTTGCAGCAATGTGACCAATATGTGTGTAAACAGGCCTTAGAAAGTGTGATTATATACATAAAATAATAGATATCAAATCATCTATGGGTTTAATAGCAAAGCTGACGGTGCACTTTAACAACAAAAGAATTAAAACTTTGACATCCTATCCTTGATTTAAGAGTATTCAGCTTGTATCAGAAGCATACAGTGCTGTGAAAAGAAGCACAATTGCAGCATGAAAATGACACGAAGCACACAATCAAGTCCACCTCTGAGTGGCTCAAGAAAAGCTAAGTTTAGGTTCTAGAACGGCCATGTCAAAAGTCTGGACTTGAATGTAATTGAGATGCTGTGACAAGACCTTAAAATGTCTGTTCATGCTGGAAAGCCATCTAATGTGACCAAATTAAAACTAACAAACACGAGCATTTAACTGCAGTTGGTGCTGCAAAGGGTGGAAAACCAGCTATTAGGTTTAGGGGGGCAATTACTTTTTACACGGGGTTGATGTACACTACCATTCAAATGTTTGGGATCACCCAGACAATTTCATGTTTTCCATGAAAACTCACACTTTTATCCATGTGCTAACATAACTGCACAAGGGTTTTCTAATCATCAATGAGCCTTTCAACACCATTAGCTAACACAATGTAGCATTAGAACACAGGAGTGATGGTTGCTGGAAATGTTCCTCTGTACCCCTATGGAGATATTCCATTAAAAATCAGCTGTTTCCAGCTACAATAGTCATTTACCACATTAACAATGTCTAGACTGAATTTGTCATTCATTTAATGTTTTCTTTGGAAAAAAAAAATTTCCTTCAAAAATAAGTGACCCCAAACTATAGAACAGCAGTATAGGTTTTCAATAAATCATCATTTAAAAACTGCATGTGGGTTATTTCTATCTAATATTACAGTTAGTTTGATTATCTGGAACACTGAAGTGTGAACAATATGCACAAACAGAAGACACCAGCAGCAGAGACTATTGATTAGACAGCAGTAAAGTTCTGAATGTTATCGCCACAATCAGGGTCAACCTGAATACATGAGCTGATAATTCATATCTCAAACCAGCCGCCGCTGCTCCATTTTCCGAGTATAAAGAGAGCTTTCGTTATGTCATCCGCTCCCCGTACATCTCCAGATTGGTAAAACGCGTTGTGTTTTTGGTCTCTGAAACAATCATCATTCGTCATCCCACACCTCAAGAGCAGCTTTCAGGAACGACGTCCCTCCGAGTGGATGTCTAATGAAGACAGAGGCCCTCTCTGAGAAGAGCCTCCTGTCTGGAAGGAATTACGCCCATGTGCCGGCGAGTGTGTGAAAGAAGCAGGGAGGTGACGGGGGGATGATCCAGGGCTCAGAGCTGAGCAGCACCGAGCGCTGGTGAGGAGAATGAATAGTGACTGGCGCTCAGCCCAGTGGCAGCTTAATGACTTGCGGTCAGTTGACTCTGTCTCAATTAATCAGACTGCTCTTTCCCACTCGCCTCCTTTTATTTTTTCTCCTCCCTCGCCCCTTGGCTCTAATTTCTCCCTTTGTCTCCGTCCCTTGAGCGGGCGGAGGGTGCTTTGTTCCCACTCTATCTCTTTTGTTTTCTATCTCTTCCTGTGCATTTCCATCTCAGCGCTATCTCCTTCCCTCACATGCTCCCCGACAGCTCGCTCCGCCAGACAGTTTTCATTTCTTCCTCAGATCCACATTAGTGCAGAGGCTGAAAGAATGAGGCCATTTTACTATCGCCCTCCATCATCCGTGTTGTTGCCCGTCTGAGTCTGTGCAGAAACAAAGCCCTCCAAGTCCCCCAGAATTAGCTTTTGAGGGAAACTCGGCTGCAGTGGGGAACAAATTCAGGCAACACAAGGGAGGGAATGGAATGAGATGGTCGGTGCAAAGCTGTAAAGACCTGCAGGCCTTTCAGCAACAAAGCTGTGTTTCCCTAAAAGCTGGAGAGGACTCAGGCAGGTGCTGTGACTGTCAGAGGGTGTGGAGAAGAAACCGGGAGGCTGGTGTTGAACTGCCAGGTAAAGTGGTATCATCTTAGACTGTGACTGAGAAGGAGAAAGGAAAGTGTGAGAATGCAGGAAAGTGTCAGGATGAGACAGATTTTAGGGTTATTAATGGATGTAATAGGTTGAATTATGTGTCAGGAGACAATCTAACGGTGTGTTCAGATAGAAAACAATAGAACTGTTCCCCTACTGTCATTTACGTAAATTAGACTGTTGGACTTCTTCAGCCAGTTTACTAACTATACAGATGGTCAACAAGATTAGATGCATCTGTGTGTGTTTGCAGAACCATAAAACCCAAAAATTAACCCAAATTCTTCACATTTTCAACTTTGTAGCAAACGTCTTTACGTCAGTTTGCACCGCTTTGTCAAAATTTGCCTCTAATTATGTCTAGAACTTCCATTGTTTTATGTCTCAACAGCTTTGAGCTGGCAGGTAAAGTGGTTTAACTTTTAACTGTGAGGGAAATCTAATGCTATGTTCAGAGAGAAAACAACAGAAATGTTCACCTGTTGTTATTACCAACTGTACAGATGTTAAACTAGCATAGATATGGGCATGTAAACCCTGTGTGGATGTGTGCATCTGTGTGTTTTTGCAGAATCCTAAAGCCCCGAGATTCATTCGAATTCTTCACATTTTCAGCTTTGGAGTCTTTCCGTCTGTGTTTTGCAGAAACAAAGTCCCTGAGAATTAGAAAACTCGTGGCCATGCAGACGAGGGAATAAATTCAGGCAGCATAGCGGCCCAGACATGTCCGAGAAGAGCAGCAGCAGTACGAGGCTTCTGTGTGCAGCTCCACTCTCCTACGTCAGTTGTTATCTGCCTTCCTGGACGTCCAGGGTGGTCCTGACTGGCTGACATTTGGAGGACTGGTCCTTGATGGCCTGCAGGGCTGTTCTGTGCAGCAGCAGTCACAGCTACTGTCCGTCTGGGCTCGGCTCCACTCTGCTTCTCAGTTTTTTTTAGTGCTTTGTCTCTCCAGATTTAGTCTCTGGTTGTCACACCTTCCTCTCTCTGTCACTTTCCT
This sequence comes from Amphiprion ocellaris, assembly GCF_022539595.1. Lineage (NCBI taxonomy): Eukaryota > Metazoa > Chordata > Actinopteri > Pomacentridae > Amphiprion > Amphiprion ocellaris. The sequence goes on from NC_072784.1 coordinate 30,003,769, forward strand.
TTGTGTTTTTTCTCTCTCTGTACTCTGCACTCATCTTGTTCAGTCTGATTTTCACTTTCTCTCCCTCCTGACCGTCTTTTTTTCTCTTCCTGTTCCCCCCTTGTCTGCCTCACACATATTCCTCCTCGTTTTTCAGCGTTTCATGTGTCTCCCTCTCCCTTGGTGGGGTCACTGTGCCGGTCAGGCCACCCCGAGGAGTCCGTCAGCCTCCAGTCTAACATGTTGAAGTGGAGAGAAGAGGCGAAGGACCTCTGCACCGACCAGCCTGACCCCCCTTTAGCTCCGCCGTGCAGTCGGAGGGAGCAACTCCAGGTCAAACACTCCCAAAGGACTTATAGTGCGTCTATAGCGCAGAAGCATTGATTTAGTTTTCATCTCCGTTTGCGCTGATTGGAATTCAGCTCCCTGAGGAAACAATTTTGTCGACCCTCTAAGTCGACTGGCTGAAAACACGCCGCGGCAAAACAAAGATGGGAAATTGAGATGGGAAATTGTCCAGATACATTCTGTCCAACACTGATTTCCCACAGAACAGGAGTAAGTGTCCCAGTTCTAAAATTTAACTTCAGAATTGCTTATTTCCGTTTGAAATCAACAGAAATTGCTGTAATGGCTTTTCAGAGAAGCTCTCCTTAGTATTTGCTCTCCGTCTGGAGCTCTGCAAGTCTGACGCACCAAAGCAAACAGCTCAAAGTTTCTTTTTTTTTTAATTAAATTTCCAACAACAAAGGTGATTTCTAGCTGCTTTCTCTCCATACAGATTAAGCGATGGGTGCTCCCATTCAGTTGATCCTCAGGAAGTGTCTGATGCAATTTGTCTTGTTGCAGCTGAATTGCAGGAGCAGCGCTGCAGATGGTGAACGAACGAGAGTAAAAGTGTATCATCAGATCATCAGCTATATCAATTATACATCACATGTCAACACTGTTTGTGTGCGTTATAAAAAGGCTCAGACATCGTACACAGAAACCAGAAGCTCTTCATGATAAGGTTAAGAAACCCACTACAACAAAGGTTTGAATCCTGCTTTCTTTTTTTAAGGTGCACTAATAATATAACAAACTGAAAATACAGATCTTATGATGTAGAACAATGCAGAAAATGAGCTCAAAACCTCCTGTAGCTGCTTCATCCACCATCTCAGCCTTTTCTTTTTGCATTTTAATATATAATGTCTGCATCATTTATACTTCCTATCCAGTTTTGAACTACTTCTTATGCCACAAAAGGACATCGAATACGTCGTCCTGATGTAGAAGGAAGCTGTGTAGTGGCTCTTATTTGGCTAATGGATCAAAGAGTTAAGGCACTTAACAGCCTTTTAGCATTTATACCAGGAGTTCTTACACATATTAACCATCTGAGCTCCAAGCAGTCTGTATGTTTTTGTTCCTGTCACATTTTTAACTAGAAAAGCACTCAGCGCGAGCAGTACTCCGCCAAGGCTGCTCAGTCATTGTATCATTTCAAACAGATAAAATCTTGAAAAAATTTGTGACAAAAATCACAGCAACATGGAACGTGTCCATTTAATATAGATGTACCCACAAACACAATGACCTTGCGCTGAGCACAGGTGTGTGTCCTGCATGTATATGTTATGTACGGATACTGGATCACATGACCTAAATATGTAGCAGGTGGCAGGAATTGATGGGACTCAGAAACACCCCCACAATATAATCAATTATTCCTTGTATCATTTCTGATGGATAAGTCCTGATAAGTCCTCAGTGGTGGATTTGTAGCAGGATCACAGTCATGTGATCATCAGCAGGCAACTGATGTAGTGTTCACTGGTTGTCATGGTTACAGTGACACCGTGCTGCTATCTGGCAATGATACAGAAATCTTTATCAAATCCATGGATCCAGACTATAAGCTGCATCACTGCCAAAATCTAATCACTTAGTCTTTGTGTCATTTCTGACCTTCCCTGAAAATTTCATCCACATCCGTTAGTCTGTTTTTGAGCAATGCTGCTAACAGACAGACAGACAGACAAACCAACACCGATCGCGTTCCTCGGCTGAGCTTAATAAACAGTAAAAAAAATAATAAAACTAATGCAGCTCTATGGAACAGCCAAAACTAAAAGTAGAGAGACCTAAAAATATATTTTAGACAAGTTATCATGGCACAAATCATAAAAAAGTGCATTTTTCTGATTATTTATTATGCAAAAATTTAATAAACCTCAAATCAACATGTGGAACATCTGGCTAAGGGTCTACAGGTGTTACAAATACTGAAAAAAATGCATTTTTTAAATCAATTTCCATACTTGTCCCTTGTGCAGTCTGTGTAAACACTGCCTGCAGTTCAGCTAAATAGTTCCTGAAACTGTTGTCATGTTGACTCACAGCTGAGTCACTAACGGATTCGTGTCTGTGTAGAACTTAGTGTTTTTAGTGGATTTGGTTGTTTAAAACTATTTTTGGTGAAAAACTTGTAGAATCAAAGGATTTTCCTCAAATATTTCAATTTTAAACAGCACAATTATACATACTTCACTTAAAGACCATCGGAAAGTTGGAAATTAATGGTTCTTTCTGTTTTTACAGTTTCTGACTCTGATACATTGTGTATTTTTTTTAGCTTTTTTGTAAAATAAAACATGCCTTTCAACCCTGCCAGCAGGTTTTGTGCTTACAAAGGTCATCTGATTTATATTCAAGGTCAGCTGTGTGAAATATTTTATCCGCTTGCTTCTTTTTTTTGAAGCAACACACATTAAAGGTCAAGACATGGAATCAAAATACGAACCTGGAGTAGGAAACAGTACTGTTTGTCTTCAATCAGTTGCATCATTTACGTAAAAATAATCAACATAACACGTAACCCCTGACCTCAGATCAGCTCAGACGGTTAGTTTAGATTTATTTCTGACATATACAAATGTTGTACTACAGAAAAAACACACAAAAATATCTCGTGCAACTTTAATACGAGAGCTCAGCAACAGCATCGCTCTCTCCTGCAGTTAGGGTCGCCATGACAACGACATCAGTGACGGGAAATTAAACCACAGGAAAACCACATTTTATCTGGATGCAGAAACACAATGAATAATCTCTAACAACTCGCTGCAGACGCAATCCAAGGTCCAGTTTTTAAGAACATCTGAAACAGCGTTTACTTTACTCACCTCCTGATTCACTTCTATGCCTAAAAAGTTTACTTCAACAAAAGTTCCGCCAAAGTTAATCGACAAACATAAAACCGTGGTCCAAAAAAGCAACACACCGCAAATTCCCTCACCCGAAAATCCCGGAAGTTAAATTGACAGACCTTATCTGGCGCCTGGAGGAAAACCTGCCGCTGGTAAAAGTGTCTGCAAGAAACAAATAAGAACAAAGAGGACAAACAAAAGCAACTTTCTAAAGAGTCTGGTGTGCTCTTTAACGAGTAAAGTGGAGAAAGTCTTCACAAATAACTCCTTACCCGGTTTCTCTCTGGGTCTTTAGGCCTCCCAGTGGTGCTCCAATCTGTAATTACTGACTCTATTTGATTCTAATCGCTGGTTTGAACAGACAGATCCCACATCCCCTCCTCAGCCCTCCCACAAAGACGGTGAAAAAGGTGCAGAGCGATATTTCTCCCAATTATCTGGTCCGGATCGACTGGCTCTGTGCTGAAGTTCTCACAGTGTGTTTGCCAATTTGCTGTGTCAATTAGATTTTCTCCCAGGTAAGTAATCAGGGTGAGGGAGGGAAAGATGAAGGGAAAAGTAATTAGAGCTTTTTGGGAGGTTTGCAGCTGCCACCCCTGTCTTCTCTAATCGCCTTTATTGGAGTTTACGGAAACCCTTACCTTTTGTGTTTCTGGCTAAGAAAACAGATTAGACTCCGGCACAGATAAAACACACACACACACACACACACACACGGGAAACACACAACACAAAGCACATGCATGTTCTGTTCCTCGCAAAAAGACAAAAACGAACAAAGCAAGTGATGACAATGCAGTTTGTGTTCGTTCTTTTCTGCACAAAGCTGCAGCTCAACTATTGTGTCGGAAACGTTAACTAGCTCCAAACATAATCATGATTTAGCACTTTCTACAAGTTGGAAAGTTTAAATCACTTCTACTCAGAGTGGAAATGTGACTGAAAGGAACATTTACTGTATTTTACATCCAGTCCATGACTTGGAAACACTTTACTGTATTTTCCTGCTAAATTGCCAAAATACTTTGATGTTGGGATTTTCTCTATAATATACTAAAAGATCTTCACTTCAAACATGATAAAGTGTGTTTCATGGATAACAAGTACAAAAAATACACCAAAACTTTAGCACATTTGAATTCGAAGGATCCTGAAGCACTTCAACTTCAGTTTTACTCCCTAAAAATGTTCACAAATTCCAACCTAAATTGAACCATGAAGATCACATTAAATGAATGATAAATCCAGTCTAGACATTGTTAATGTGGTAAATGACTATTGTAGCTGGAAACAGCTGATTTTTAATGGAATATCTCCATAGAGGTACAGAGGAACATTTCCAGCAACCATCACTCCTGTGTTCTAATGCTACATTGTGTTAGCTAATGGTGTTGAAAGGCTAATTGATGATTAGAAAACCCTTGTGCAGTTATGTTAGCACATGGAGAAAAGTGGGAGTTTACATGGAAAACATGGAATTTTCTGAGTGACCCCAAACTTTTGAACGGTAGAAGAGGTCAACTTTAACTCATTTTAGATGAAATGAAACCATGTTGACACATGGTTTCATTTTCCTTTTACATCTGAGACACAAAATAAATTTCAAAAAATAACACACTTGCTGTCAATATTTAATAGCTTTCATGATCTTATTATGCTAATTATTGCTGACTGTTTTGGGTGAGAAAAAAGTGATAGCCAGCGCCATGGAAGCGTTTAAGCAGCTTCACATACATGTTCACTTAATGAGTGCAGTTTTAAAGTTGCACCCTTCTGTGGACATTCAGCATGAGATGCAATTACACACAAAAGAAAACACATGATGTCAGTATATTACTTAAAGCATCATCAGATCAGATATTACATTTGCTGTCTCGATATTTTCTGCAGAAATAATCGTGGGAGCGAACAAAAACATTTAAAGAACAATTTATTTATGTCCTAATTTCCACCACTTCCTTTTTAGACTCAACCGACTGAAATGAACAAACCACTTTGTCTTTTTAAGTGTTTAAAATAAATGTATATTAAGTTTATTAAATTAGCTGTATGAAGCCATCATTCTTCTCCTGATGATACAGATTCACAGCTGAGTTTTTATCTGCAAACCTGTTGAGCTGTGCATTAGTAATCCCACTGTGTTGCTATTGGAACCTTAATTTATTCAGTTTGTGCTGCAGAAAATGCCTAAAAATTGTTCCAATCTGTTTTTCACTGCAGCTAAAAGAGCACAGATTAGAAAATGTGTGTTCACATTCAAGCATTAACCCACTTGAACTGAATTTTTGACACCTGCTGGATTGAATTACGTTGATTTCAGAACTTACAAGTCGGAGATGACTACGTATAAAGAAATGTACAGTATATTATATGTAATGACAGTCTTCACTGTATCATTATATTATGATCTAAACTGTCACATCAGAGAGCCGCTTCAACGCTTTGACTCCACGGCTGGATTTTCACAGTATTTTAGTCAATATATGAGCTTCAATGTCAGCCTAATGAATTCCAGGTCTTGTGTCACGGCTGCATCTGAGTGTCTCGTGATAAACTGTCAGCGCTGCTCTATGTTCAACCTGGGAATCTAAAGGACGGAGAAAAGCTGCCGACGCTTTATTAGCGTTCAAGCCTTTTAGACTGAATGTTTCACAAGCGCTTAGCTGCCATTGCTGACATTTCAGTGTCTGAATAACACACATAAACATCATGAGGTGGTACACAGACACACACACACACACACACACACACACACACCTGCACACACACACACACACGCACACACACACACTTTCCGCCAACGCAGAGCACCTTATCAGCTTTTTGTTAATTAAAAGCCGAGCAATAAATTTTTCTTCTTTTCCACGAGAGTAAAACACTTCCTGGTGAAATCACTCAACAGCAATCACTTAATATCTTCTTTAAGAGGCGTGTGCACGTGAATGTGTGTGTGTGTGTGTGTGTGTGTGTGTGTGTGTGTGTGTGTGTGTGTGTGTGAGCATTATTGATTCACATTCAGTCTTTGTAAGTGCTCCTTCCTGGTCTGAGTCTATCCCAGCATGCACTGAGCAGAAAAAAACAAAGAAGTAAACCACTCTGGACAGGGTTTCTGGTCTAACGGAGGGAAATTATTAAGCTGGTTGGAAGAAAAAACTATTTGCAGTCTCTCTGTGTTTCACTAAAAGCTGCATTGCAATGTAACCCCATTGGCACAATTACATAACATGATAAATGTCAACTTTTTTTGTCTGTTTCCTGCCGCTTCTCTCACCCACTAGTCCATCTATTTTCATCACCTCCTCTGCTATTCTGCTGATTCCTTATTTATCCATGTTTATCACTGTCTGTTCCCCTGAAATGTCCAACAAGTTGCAACCTCTTTTTGTTTCTTCACCTTTTCCTCAGTTTTTTTGTTTTTTAATAAAGTTTTCCCACCCTTGGTCTTGTGTTTTTTCTTCCTATGTGTGCCGTTGCAAATGTTCTGGCCTCTTTTTGGGCCTTCATCAGGCTATGGCACACTATATAACATGAAAATCCTATTCTCAGGTTGGAGCTTTGTGGAGGAGCTGTTGGTCCTTCCTCTGTCTGTGCAGGACTGAGCATCTGCACCATGTGTGGGGGTTTCTGTGCCCCTCGTACGGGTCCTTTCTCTGTTTTCCCGCTCTTTTTCTCTTCGTTTTTCACCTCTATATCTGCTTTTCTTAGCTTCTGTTTTCTGTCTTTATTTTTGCTGAGAGCAAAAGCTGCATTCCCCTTATTCCATTGGTAGACGAACTCGATTGCCAATGTAGTCCTATTTTTTTTTGTAAAACTATCCTTCATGATCCTTACTCAGTTGTTGGATGAAAAGAAAATGCTAATCTGACGTTCAGAATTGGTATTTATGTAGATGGCGCCCGTACGACTCAGCAGTGGTGTTCTGAGCATCTCCCTGGCTTTCTGTAAGGAGGAATGGCCACCAAACTCCTCTGACCTCAACCCAGCTGAGAATTGTTGGGGAATCCTGAGCAGTCGCATCTTTATTTGTCCACCACCGACCACCATGAAACAGCTCCACTCTAGTGGGGGAAGGTAGAACCGTCCACACTCAAGAACCTCATATATTCAACACCTGAAAGACTGAAAGTGAAAGAGTGAAATACTGGTTACTGAATAAATTAATTATGTTGCATATTCAGTCTTTGAGCTTTGTTTTTCTGTGGAGAACGAACTTTTGGGACATGGTGTATAGCAGTAGAAACACAGCAGTTTATGACCTCTAGATCCATTTTTTCTGGTCGCAACTGCACAGAGCATAAATTTATCTATAAAACACTCATTTTAACCATTTTAAGGCTTAAATTTATGCATAATTAGGAGCATGGTTCTTCTCATTCTCCACCTTTTTGCTCATTTTTTAGAGTAGCTTCATGAAACTATGAATCAAAGAGGTTTTTATCCGTGATATACAGTCATTTCCCTTCCTGCTCCCTCCTCCTGGGCTGCATCGAACCCATGCAGAGCAGAAGTTATTAGCGGTAGCAGTAATGCTGATATAATTACGCGTCTACATGAGAGTCCATGCACACACCCATGTATTTTCTTGTCCATCACATTGCATAAATTCTTTTTTTTCACATGTTCCTTCGCACACAGCTGCAGCATTCCCTTGATCAATTCACTTTCATACATGTGCAGACATTTCAAGATAGGAAATGTAAATATGCAACTCTATGGAAACAGAAGCAGCCGTGTGGGAACATTTAGACCTAAATTAACATAAAAACAAGGAAATACTGCAAAAAAAGTGCAAGTGTTTTATGATACAGATATATCACCAAACCTTTGACTAATTAGTTGCACAAAGTTATAAAAAAAATGCATTTGCACCAACAAAACATTCACTTTTATGAATTCAGGATGTTAATTTGTTGTTTTGACATCTAACAGAGTCACAGTTGGCACCAAAGCAAAGCTAAAGGGAAAAGGTTCAGTCGGATTTTTACTTGTTCAAAGATGTGAGCTTGTTCATTTAAAATAAACAGATACATTTAAGTCAGTGTGGGATTAGAATTAGCTCTATTGTTTCCTCAGTCCAGCTCCGTAATGAGGCGAGAGCAGCGAGTGTGAAATCCGGCTGTGAAGGTGAAGCCGATACATCAACAGACACTGGGGGTCTGACGGGTCTCTGAGCGCTTTGCTTTCAGTTTATTTTTTCCTCTGTTTCCTTCGTCTTCCATCACTTTCCTCGGCACCTCTGTGAGCTGACGTCTGACCCGGCCTGCAGGACTTCCACAGTGACAGACTACAAGCTTGTCCGGTGTCAGAGTTCAACGCGATGAGGGGAAATAATGGCGGCAATGAAAAAATACTCTGTTGGGGGAGTTCAAATTTGCCCGTGGCTTGTTGTACTCAGCCTCACCTGCAATGTCAAACTGGCTGCAGAATGATTGAAGAATTGGCTATTATGTAGCCAGACTCAATGGAAGCACGCATGAAGCCGCCATTACCGACGATTTTTACATAGTTTTCTTCCAACATTTATGCATTTTTGTTTTCAGAATCCCCTTCACAGCAAGAAACAACAACCACCACCTCTGGACAGCAACCTAGATGCCAAAAAATACAAGTTTTGCAGAAGATTTGAATCATTAAATAGTGTTTTCTTTAGTGAACTATCTATTTTATGGGCAATAAACACCTTCCATCAAAACAATTCCATCATCATAGTTTTGACTGAATACCGTAGAGGCATCTTGTTCTTATCACTTTGATTGGTTTAAAGCAGAAAGATGATGCAGTCAGACCATTCTACACGGCCCTAGAGAATACGTGAGGCCAGCTATTATGCAATACTTCATTACAAGAAACGCCATTAGCTGTGCTTTTTATACAGCTTTGCTTTGCTATCTATGCATTTGTGTTTTCAGAATCCACTATGTTACAGGAAACAACAACAACAACCTCTGGACAGCAACCTAGATGATGAAAAATACAAGTTTTGCCAAAGATTTGGATTATTTACTTCCATTTTTTTTTTGAGAATTAGCATTTTATCGGCAACCCTCTCCCTCCCTGCAGGCCAATATTCCACTTAAATAATTCCATCATCACTATTTTGAGCGAATGCTGTTGGTGCATCTTGTTCTTGATTGGTTTAAAGCAGAAAGATGGTGCAGTCAGACTATTCTACACAGCACTAGAGAATGCATGAGGCAAACTACAATGCAATACTTCATTAAAAGAAAAACACATTTCATTGTTGTGAATTTACTACAGTTCAGATAATTGAAAAGACCTGCAATGTCAAACTGGCTGCACAGTTTTCTTCCATCATCTATGCAGTGCCGTTTTCAGAATCCCTTATGCTACAGGAAACAACAACAATCTAGATGCCAAAAAAATACAAGTTTTGCTGATGATTTGGATTGTTTACTTCCATTTTTTTAGTGAAATATTTATTTTATTGGCGACCACCTCCCTCCCTGCATGCCAATATTCCACTAAAATAATTCCACCACCATGTTTTTTGAGCAAATGCTGTTGGTGCATCTTGTTCTTGACTGGTTTAAAGCAGAAAGATGGTGCAGTCAGACCATTCTACACAGCACTAGAGAATGGTCTGGCTATGTAGACTAACATTATACAATACTTTACAAAAAGAAATATATTTTGTTATTGTGAATTTACTTTAATTCAGGAATTTGAAAAGAACAAGTTGATGCTTTTAGGTCTCAATTGTGTCAGTGAGAAATGAAACAGGTACGTTTATATATTTTAGTTTTCTGTATTTGTTCAAAATTGACTAAATTTACTCCTGAATTTTATATTTCTGTTTGAATCCAAGTTAAAAATTTAAACTCCATACAGCTAAATGACATTATATTTTAGAAGAAACACATTTTCTTCCCAGTATTATGTTTGTTTGTAACATATCACAAATGTTGATGTAATCAGCACCACTTTGCCATTGATTTTATTGCTTTACTGTTGCTGCTCTTCAACCAATCCATCATAAATTACGTGGGTGGACTTGCCTCAACCGAGTCAACTGAGAAAATGAAGGAGAAGCTTGTTGTTAAGGTGATTTTGGTGGCTCCAACTAGTGAATAAAAATAAAGTGTAAAATTTAAGGTCCTAACGTGGATTTATGCCTCCAACCTCTTCATTTAGGGGTGTTTCAAATGCAAAATATCTTCAAAATGTAAATGAATATGCAGTTTAGTTGTACAGAAACATAGTTTTTGAGAGACAGGGTTGCAGCAAAACAAAGGGTTAAGCTGCTGGAAATAAATGTGAGCATTAAATAATATTAGCAACCTTCACTTAATTGTTTTTTTGACAATAAAAAGCACAGCAAATGTGTTTACTGAGGATGATTCATTAAAAACTCCGATGATTCCTATTTGTAGCTGAATACATTTGAAAGAAAAGGCACGATTATTGATTTCAGAGCTGAATTTCATTCTCTGCAGCACATTATCGGCCAAAGGGTGGAACGCATGAACGCACTAGACGACATTGTTAGGAACAATGAGAAGCCTGTCAGATGTGTTTGAAAGAAATGTTTGACTGTTTTCAGACCCCAGAGTTTACTGCCTTCAGGCTCAGACTCCCAGAGATCAGCAGTAGTCGCTGTAGCAACCAGTACTAAAGTAAAACCTGTCAATAATGCAATCATTTTGGCAATTGTAAATGGAATAAAGCCAATAACGTAATAACATTTTGCCAATGATGTGGGTTATTCCAGAATTGGACGACATTTTACCTGTAAATGTTCTTGTCCTGAGACCAAATCTAAAAAAACTAGGAGAAAATAATGTTTGAAAATATTTTTAAAAATCCCAAATAAGTCTGGAGTTTCCCCTAAAATTACATTTTTCCCTTGTCCCACCCCCCTGATGACCAAATTGAATCTCAGGTAAAACAGTTAAAATGAAATTTAAATCTTCTTTCTTTGGTATTGTTTTTTCATTGATGTTGTGGGAACATTTTATTTTTTCAACATAATATTTTAAATAATAATTATCATGCTTGGAACACATGCCCCACAACATGTTAGCATAACCTGTTGATGGCATTTTGTCTTTTCTGTCTTGCTTTTGTCGTTTTCTGTCTTATTTTTGTTATTTTTGTCTTGTTTTTCTCATTTCATGTCTTGTTTATGTAATTTTGTGTCTTGTTTTTATCCTTTTGTGTCTTGTTTTTGTCATTTTGTCTTGTTTTTGTCATTTCATGTCTTTTTTGTAATTTTGTGTTTTATTTTTGTAGTTTTATGTCTTGTTTTTGTCATTTTCTGTTTTGTTTTTGTCATTTTTGTCTTGTTTTTCTCATTTCATGTCTTGTTTGTCTCAATTTATGTCTTGTTTTTGTCGTTTTGTGTCTTCTTCCTGCCATTTTCTGTCGTGTTTTGGCGTCAACATCATCCAACAGTTTTCCTAAAGAATGCGTAGAGCAAAGCTATGTCCTCTCTTCTATTTTTCATATTTCCATCCCATTGTCAGCCTTGATTGAATGTCTCACTCTACCTCATATTATCAGGATCAGACTAATTCTTTGGACTGTTTTCCATCAGTCAGTTTGTCCTCATGGTCAGCAGTAACAGCAGCTAAATATCTAGCTTCTACTGCTGAGAAAAAGATCACATTAGCATGGATTAGCAACCCTGTTACTGTGATTAGAGTAGGGTTAGCAAACACCACAGAAAACATGGAATAAAAATGCTACCATTGATGTGGAAGCTGAGCCAATCACTACCTATTATTGATGAATATGGAGCAGAAAACTGTAAAAGAGAAGGTTTATTTTTCAAACATTTTGAAGCCCAAATGTCCTCCAGACCTGGAATGTGTCACAGGTGTAGCCCGGCACCGCCCCCTTCTGGCCATACGTTCCCCTGCTGGTGTGTCACCAGTCTGTGGGGCTCTCTGCAGCTGCTAATCAGTGGATTGGTCGCAGCTGCGGGAGCCTCACACCTGTAGCAGAATTCCATCTGCTGCTATATAAACCGGCTTCACACAGCAGGGGACGTGGAACCGTACTGGATTACCGCCTAGTTCCTTGTTCTGAGGAAACGCTGCAGCGCTGAGCCTCGGAGCAGCCAGCCTCTCCACAGCCGTCCTTGGGGAAAGGATGGAGACCCCTGCTGCCCTCTGAGGAAAGGTCGTTGTGAGTTTTTGCCTGAGTGGCATAGTTGTTATTTTTGAGAATAAAACCTGCTGACTGTGACCCGCCTGCTGTGTATAGACACACTTTGGGTTCAAAATCCTCCCCGTACGGTGACAGAATGACCCATGTAATAAGTTATTACATTATTGGTTGGTTATTTTGTTAATGGCCGAGCATTAAAAATCCTTTCAAAATGTAATAATACATAAATGGGACTGCATTTCTTCTCTTGTACATAAGAACTAGACAGAAGATGACTGTTCCATTAGCTCATGACGCTCATCTGGAGAATACCAAAAAGTAATCAAAGCAAAGGGCGGCTATTTGGAAGAATCTAAAATATAAAACATGTTTTGACTTATTTCACATGTTTTTGTTAACTACATAATTTCATATGTGTTCATAGTTTTGATGCCTTCGGTGAGAATCTACAATGTAAATAGTCATAAAAAACTATTTTGACTGGTGGTCTATATGTAAAGTATAACCGGCAAATGATAAAACATCTTAGCGAAAAGATGACAAATGTTTCAGCAAGATCTTCTTTCCTGATGCCCTTTTATGTGATAATAGCTTCAGTCGAATTTCTCTGAAGACAGAATCCTATCATCAGCTTTAAAGGGAAGATATATTTTATGTATGCTTTTATAATCCATATGCAACACCTGAGGAGAAAAAATGAATTTCATTCCACGACCTCCTCCAACCTGCAGGTTATCTCATAACCTATGAAAGCTAATGAAGCTCCAGAAACCTGCTGATCACAGTGAGCTGGAAGACTGAAGAAGGAAAATATAAAAATGATTTAGAAATGATGGACATATTTTCAACCAAACAGTGAGATTTGTGCAAGAAACACTTGAAAGGTGTTTGACATTTAACAGTTTTCTCTCAGGCAACAAATAAAATCCATGAATAATGAAGACATGTTGAATTAGTCATCAAGAGAATTAACCTTTCTCTGCATTTCTTCTACAGATTGTGGCTATACTGCCTGAACAGAAATTACAGTGATGAATTTGTTTGATTGACACCCTAACTATTAAAAATAAAATGCATACCTAAAGCAGATTTGGTGCAGAATTAGGACTCTGCAGCTCATTTCAGGCTTTATGTCAGAGTCACAGTAAAGTTCTGCTCTGCTGACACCAGTTGTCATCTGTATCTTTTTATTGTACTACGATGTTTAGTCAAAAGGTTGTGGGACTTGCACGGCCATGCACAAGCAACATGTGCAAGCAGTAAAAAGAACAAATCAAGAGACTGAAAGACACATTTTAATGACCATTTTTGTAACCGGTACGTCTCCGTTTGTGAAGTCTAAACAGACCTGAAATGAAACATCACATTTAGTATCAGACAATAAAGATGAGCCTCGTCTGGCTCAGGAAGCCACCGATCATTTCAGTCGACTCTGACCTTCTTTTTGCTGTCTGTGGTCACAGTTTTCTCAGAACAGCAACCTACTACACTGAAAATTACAATTTTTTCAGACAGCTTGCTTGTTTTTGTGGTTGTTTCTTTCTTGTGATTACCGTACTCATCTCCCTGTATGCTGGACAAAATGCGGAACAGTTTTTATCTGTGGGCAATCAGGCTTTTAAAGACCACAGAGTAACCATCACAGATACTTCTGGACTAATTTTCTCTTGGTCAAACATGGGACAGTGCAACATGAGTGTGTCCACATGTGGACTTGTATTGTTCTTTCTTTGTACCCCGCCAAGGAGGCAGAGCCTCAGCGGAGTTATGTGATGATCAGCGTTGGTTTGTCTGTTGGTCTGTCTGTTAGCAACATTACTCAGAAATGTACGGATTTGGATGAAATTTTCAGGGAAGGTCAGAAATGACACAAGGACCAAGTGATTAGATTTTGGCAGTGATGCAGCTTATAGTCTGGATCCACTGATTTTGTTACAGATTTCAGTCATTGGAAAAGATACGACTGAGCAGTCCTGACAGAGTACTGCGCTCTCTGAGAGCTTTTCTAGTTATTACTTGTATTATGTCATGCATGTTGCATTTTTGTATTTTTTAAGTGCATTGTGGGGAGATGCTCCCACCAATGCTGTTGTGATTTTTTTTGTGTACAATGAGAACAAGAAAAGCACTCAGAGAGCGCAGTACTCCGCCAAGGCTGCTCAGTCATTGTATCATTTCCGAAGGATTAAATATTTTAAAAAATTTGTGGTCTGCAGCAGTGGATTTGTAGTAGGATCATAATCATATGATCATCAGCAGGCAGCTGACGTCGTGTTCACTGGTTGTCATGGTTACAGTGACGCTGTGCCGCTATCTCACAATGAGTAATTTTGAGTAATGTTGCCAACAGACGGACAGACAAATCGACTATCGTCACATAACTAAAGGCTATTTTAGTGTATTCTATTCTATTCTATTCTATTCTATTCTATTCTATTCTATTCTATTCTATTCTATTCTATTCTATTCTATTCTATTCAAATGTTCCACCAAAACAATCCCAGCTGTTACTATTTTGAAGGAATATCGAAGCTGCATCCTTCACTTAGCTCCAAGCTTGCATTAGCATTTTCCCCCTATAGCAGAATAGTAGTGTTGTGCAGCCAGACCATTATGGGATGGCAAAATGAGACTAAGATAAGTTTAACTTCATGTTAAGGATCATCACTGGCGATAAGAGGTGGGTCTGCAGCTACCACCAAGAGAAGACAAAATAGTTTTCACAGCTTCCAAAACCTGCAATATTCTCTAGATTTAGCTTCCTGCAACTTGTTCCTCTTCCCCAAAGTTATTCAGATTTAAAGGTCGACATTTTGACACTGTTTAGGAGGTCCGTTGCAGATGGTGTTTACATAACAGGACTTGCAGAAGCTTTGGGGTCGCTGTGTACAAGGACTTTGACAGGGATGGAGGCTAAACTTAAATCAAGTTTTCTGACTGTCATAGTTACAGATTTGGAACTCATATATTGTGTTTTCTGATGTTGCAAAACTAAACTGCAAGCACAGTGGATTATGTTAATAAATGGAGAACAAAAAGGCGTACCTTCGCCTGAATGAGTGGCATTCATCCGGCTGAAACAAGCGACTTGTTTGACCAGTTGAAATTGTTTGATGAACCAGATTTTGATCTCTTGTAAGAACAAATCTTACAGCTTAAAGTACAAGAAATGTTGAGATGCAAGCCCCAAGGGTTTTCAGAAACTTTATCGTTAAACACCCCGCTTTGTAAAAAGATTCCTGCACTGAGGACTGACATTCTAAAGCATATGGCACCTCTTTAAGTCAGCGGCGAAGAACAGCCGGCGGAGCGCTTCCCTCTCTCGGCTCCATCGGGAAGAAAAGGAAAGCGGGTGTTGAATATTCATGAAAATATTCATGACAGCATAAGGTATCTACTGGGATGTCAGAGGGGCAGGTCACGGCTTTGAACGTACTTACCTCGCTGTGGCTTCTCCGAGATGGCGGCCCACAGGAGATTTTTGCATGAGAGCCAAAAACTGTCCGAGCCGTCGTGTTGTGCCAGAAGTCAATGATCCGTTGACCTCAGCAGGTGGGAGGCTGCTCGGAGCCAAAGGCCAATCAAATCAATTCCACCTGACCAAGACCGGGGTCAGAGGTTCTGTTTGTGTAATGTGTGCACGGGTCGCTGTCAGGATCCAGTTCTACAAATCGAGCCCAGTGATTCATTAGAAATCAGCTGCACATGCCCCATTAGCCGCTCTGTGTTTGCTTGTTAGCTTTCAATCCAGTCACTCGTTTGTTCTCTCGATTAAAAAATCCAGCAGAATCTACTTCCCCCCGATCCTCCTCTTCCTCCTTCTGCTCTTTTTTACTTTGTGTGAGTCAAGACAACAGACTAATTGGTGCATTAAAACAGCCTGAAGCCTGAAATGAAGTGAGGCGAGGAGTACAGTCTCAGAGGTACATGAGGATTAGGAGAGAGAAAAGAGCTGCATGGAGAAAGAAAGGAGGAAGCAGAGATAATGACAAAAAAAGACAGAAAAATGGCAACCAAAACATAAAAAAACACAAACAAGCCGAATGAAAGACACAGCGGGGGCTTGGAGCTTGTACAGAGATTTGTGAGTGCATGTTTTAGATTTTTCTGCTTGCTGGAGACAAATTTCAGCACAGAGCGAACGTCTGAGCCGGGATCAGACACCCAGAGAGATGATGGCTGAGGCCAGACCAGCAGTCGCACCAGACCTGGCAGGAACCTCATGTCTCTCAAACACGGGACTCTCACACAGAACTTGTTTGTTTGTCTGCTTTTCATCCTCTGCTCATCACAACAGCTCTCCGTCCTCCTGCAGCTGGCTGTTTTATTTATTTTCCTCCGTCTCCAAGTGGCTTTAAGCTACTTTTTGTGGCCCAGGAGGTGAACCCGTATAACGAAGAGGACATAGAACAGGATGAAGTAAAACACCAGGAAGGACCAGGAAAGGAGGGAGATCACAGAAATGGCAAGAACAAGAAAAGCACTCAGAGAGCGCAGACCTTCCCTGGAAATTTCATCCAAATTCGTTAGTCCATGTTTGAGTAATGTTGCTAACAGACAGACAAACGTATGCCGATCATCACATAACTAAATAATAATGAGGAAGAGGATTACGAGGCGGAAGAAGAGGAGGTACAGTGGGATTCGGCTGGTCGAGACAAGCTAACCAATCAGAGGGCAGAAATGTAGGACAGCCATGAACGTTGACCAGTTGCAGTTCCTTTTTTGGCTGCCTGGTCTTTCTTTCTCTTGATTCCCAGAGGAATAAAACCAGCCTTCCAATTAGAATTCCAGTTTGGAAAATCAGGATATCGTGCTTGGAAGATGGGGATGCTATTCCAGACATTGTGGGGTTGGAACGGATCAGCTCACACTGTGGAAAAGGACACGACTTACGGGGGATATATTCTGTATGTTTTTCCCTTGTGTTAAAGCGAGACGAGGGCGACTCGTATCAGCTGTAGTTTTTAATATACTGTGCCTGTGCTTCATAAATAGTGTATATTAAGTGCAATGCATGGCCCCGTTACGTCATTCAGCCTCAGATGGTGAGACCCTGCTGCCTCAGACTGTCATGCCTTTTTAATGCATCTGTCAGCAAGTTAGTGAAGCCACATTAGATAAAAAAGCACAGGCCTGTCATGCATCGCACCGCTCTGATTTCCTTTATGCTGGATTTATACCCGCTTTACTGTGCAATCAGCTTACTTCCGCTAAAATTAGCCCTTTTGGTCGACTTGATTCAATTCAAATTCAAAAGACAGACAGATGATGGAGGAAATGATTAAGCTGCAAAATGTCACGAGCTTTTCATTTTATTTTCCTTGATTATAGTCTTCCACCTTCTGTGTGACACGGCAGCCCTGATATGCAGCTTACTACCAATTCACATTAAATTTTGAAACGTCAAGGAAAGAAATGTCTCCTGTCATCGATTAAAACCCTAATAACTCATCTCTGGACCTGAAAACTCTGATTGTGAGACTTGTGAGGCACAAAGACGAGAAAGGATGCAGAAAGATCGGTGAGAGAATCAATCAGAAGACATTTGCGGCAGTAATCAGCAGGTATAGACGGAGCCATGGTGTCTGTAATCAGAGCCAAAGTGGTCGTCCTCCTTAAACGACGCCGTGGACCGAGCTACATGCACAATCTAGCTCTGAACAACAGACAGGAAAGGGGAAATCTGAGTTCCTCCTGACTAGCTTTTCTTTTTATCCCTGTCTGTAAAGCACTTTGTAAATTATATTACTCATATAAGCTATATGAATAAAGTGCTAATTCTTCTTCTAATTCTTCTTCTTCCTCTTCAAATTCTTCTTCTTCGAATTATTTTTCTTGAAATTCTTCTTCAAATTTAAATTCTTCGAATTCAAATTCTTCAAATTCTTCTTGTTCAAGTTCTCCTCTTCTTCAAATTCTTCCTCAAATTCTTCTTCTTCTTCTTCTTCTTCTTCTTCTTCTTCAAATTCTTCTTCTTCAAATTCTTCTTCAAATTCTTCTCCTTCCTCTTCTTCTTCTTCCAATTATTTTCTTCAAATTCTTCTTCAAATTTAAATGATTCAAATTCAAATTCTTCTTGTTCAAGTTCTCCTCTTCTTCAAATGCAAATTCTTCTTCTTCTTCCTCTTCTTATTCAAAGTCTTCTTCAAATCCTTCATCTTCAAATTCTTCAAATTCAAATTCTTCTTCAAATTCAAATTCTTCAAATTCAAATTCAAATTCAAATTCTTCAAATTCTTCAAATTGTTCTTCGTTTTCAAGTTAATTTTCTTCCTCTTCAAATTCTTCTTCAAACCGTTCTTCTTCTTTTCTTCTTCAAATTATTCTTCTATTGTATTGAAAAATAAATATTGCACCTCAGTAATGCCTTCTTACTGCTGGGAATATGTATATATTTTATTCATATAATAAATCTGAACTGTTCGTTTTTAATTCTACACCGGAGAAAACAACCTCCTGCTCAGTTTAGAGGTGATGCAGTTACCAAAAGGTCACATAGTTCTAATAATTTGACAGGTGATAATATTCAGCGGTGAACTCATTTCTGTTTACTACTGCATCATTTTCTCATTAGCTGGTGAATCAGAGACATGAAAACCACCGCTGTGTCTCAGTAAATCCATGCTACACGCTGAGATTTAAAGCAAACGGTAAGTAAGGATGATATTGGAGTGTGACACTGTTCTCCCACAATGCAATGCACCAAGCAAACGCATGAGTTAAAACAGTCTTCAATAGTTAGAAAGACTTTGTGCTGTCTTTTAGTGTCAGTGTGGTCAATTCTAAACTGCTAAAACAGGATTGATAGCGGATGTGTTGACTTAAAAAAAAAAGATTTAAACTGAGAAAAAAAAAGCTTGTGTTACTTTTCACCTATTCCTGTTGTCTAATTGTTCTTTATTTTATTTCATTGTTCATTTTATTCTCTTTAGCCTTGGGTTTATGGTTTTACCCTCGGTTTTTCTTTTATTCCACTTGGTCTTTCCCTGACATGAATGTGGTATTTTATTATTCTATCTGGTGTCGGTGTACTCATTTATTTTATAACCTTTTACTAGGTTTGGACCAATCAGCTTTCTGTTGTTCAGTGTTCTTCCTGAGTTTCTCTTATTTCTTTTTCTGTAGAGCACTTAAATTATATTTCTACATATAAATATTCTATATTCTAGATAAGATGATTCTTCTTCGTCTTCAAATTCTTTTTCAAATTCTTCTTCTTCAAATTCTTCTTCAAATTTTTCTTCTTCAAATTCAAGTTCTTCAAATTCTTCTTCAAATTCAAAAAAATTATTCTTCAAATTCAACAAAATTCTTCTTCTTCATCTTCTTCTTCTTCAAATTCTTCTTCAAGTTGTTCTTCTTTTTCAAATTCTTCAAAGTCTTGTGAGACAGCTTCAATCTTGAAAGAAAGTCTCTAGAAAGCCTTTGTGCTGCCGTTTAGTGTCAGTGTGGTCAATTCTAAACTGCTAAAACAGGACTGATAGCGGATGTGTCGACTTGCAAAAAAGATTTTAAAAGAAATCTAAAAGGAGGAGCTGCCATTCTGGTCTCCTTGATCCATGTCCATGTCGTACAGACTCTCACCTCAACCCCTCCTGAGTCTCAGAGCTGCACTTTGAGGACGTCCTGACAGCTGGCGTCTCTGCGACTGTCTCTGGCGTTCTCTCTGCCTGCAACAGCTGCAGGGGAGGCAGGCTGACAGTCACAGACAGCCAGGATCAAAGAGAGGTAAAGATGGAGGGACAGAGCCAATCTGTCAACCTAAGCAGTCACATCCTGTTGGGAGCGTTCAGAGGCAGCTGGCCGGGAATCAGCAAATGTTTTCATGCTGATCGTGAGCGGTCGGCCGTGCCAGGTCTAACCGTGGTTCAACCAGGAGACGACCACCAAAGGTGAATCATTTTACTTATCTAGTGATCGATTTGTAACGTGGAATAATTAGAGCTAAACCCAACCCTTTGCTCGGTCGTCGTAAATGTAATAGTGCAGGTTCATTCAGGGTCCAGATGGTGGACTCGCTGTTTTTAAACTAGCTAAAAGGACGCAACATAGGAAAAGTTTTGAAATAATGATAGATACAGGGGAGATAACACTAAAATGTGCATATAGAATTTTTACACTTCGCAGAATCATCCGTATGTTTGACACCCCCAATTTACACAAGAAGTACACTAAGAGATTTGCAAAAAAAAAAAAAATTAAAACCTAGATGACAAATCATATGTACAAATATCTATATGAACTTCTAAAGATCGCTGATTTGGTGCAGAAATGTAGTTTAACTGATGCTGCACTTCTGAATATTGGATATTTCTGAACATATGTGCAAAAATAATGGCTTAAAATAGTGTAAAAATTACATAGAAGGTGCGGTTATGTGTAAAAATGTGTAAAACCTGTAAAAAACAACAACAAAAACAAGGTGCCTCATACTGCACTTGTACAATATTTTTGCACTATGAACAATATTCTTGGCTTTCTACATTATTCTCACTTTAGCAACTGTGGCACTATTTTTTATTTTTATATATATATATATATATATATATATATATATATATATATATATATATATATATTTATATATATATATATATATTTATATATATATATATATATATATATATATATATATATATATATATATATATATATATATATATATATATATATAAATAAAAAATTTTCTAGATGTGTAAATATTGGTACATATATTTTATTTTTTTCTATAGTTATTTTATTAATCTCTTTTCCTTATTCCTAGAGTGACACCAACAGCCAAAACCAAATCCCCTGTATGTTGTGGATGTACTTGGCCTTTAAAGCTGATTCTGATTAGGCAGTTGGTGCAAAGTTTTATCGACTATTAGAACTGTCATTTAGAGGAATTTAAACAAAATGATATTAAAGCAGGTCATCTGAGATGGAAAGAGGTTTATCTATCCATCTATCTGGTCATTTTCTCCCACTCATCCAGGGTTGGATTGCAGCTTTCCCTGGCAGCATTATCTAGCTCCTCCTTGGGGATCCCACAGTGTTCCCAGGTCAGATGAGATATACTGCCACTCAAAAGTTTAGGTTCACTTACAAATGTCCTTATTTTTGAAAGAAAATGTTTTTTTCAATAAAGATTACATTAAATTTCATTGAAGATAACATAAAATGAATGATAAATCCAGTGTAGACATTGTTAATGTGGTAAATGACTATTGTAGCTGGAAACAGCTGATTTTTAATGGAATATCTCCATAGAGGTACAGAGGAACATTTCCAGCAACCATCACTCCTGTGTTCTAATGCTACATTGTGTTAGCTAATGGTGTTGAAAGGCTCATTGATGATTAGAAAACCCTTGTGCAGTTATGTTAGCACATGAATAAAAGTGTGAGTTTTCATGGAAAACATGGGATTGTCTGGGTGACTCCAAACATTTGAACAGTAGTGTATGTGCACAGGTAGGTCAACCATCCAGCTACTTCATGTGGACTAAATTCAGGGATTAAACAGGCATCATAGCAGCTGATTAACTGACTGCTGCTGGGATGTAAAGAGACTTTTAACAAATAAAACAATAATACTGAAGTCCACTAACGTTAATTTTTTAAATCTGTGTGTTCAGAGACTGTGTGCATGTCGTTGCTATCCGTCACATTGATGCAGTAGCCGTCCACCGTCCCCACTGACACATGGTGGTTTCTATTAGCCGTGTGCTCAGGTCTACCTGTCCCGTCCGGTGTTTCTATGCCACATGGATGTATGACAGCCCTGCAGCTGCACGCTTCCACCATCATGGAACACTTGACACCTCCATGTATTTATGACTCTATTAAAAACCTGCACAAGGACACGGCGGTGGTCCGCTGTGGCGTTCCAGTCTTCCTTCTTCTGCTCCCGTCCGACTCCCCCTTCATTTCGCCGTTTCTCTCTGTCGTTAGCTCAGATTTATGGAACCGCCCACTGACAGGAAGTAGAGAAATGTGTGGTTAATATAAAAATTAGTTGGGAAATTTGCAGGCAACATAGACACTTTCTATCTTTTGTCATTTTTAGATGACACGCGTGTCATTTATCACTGACTTTTAATGGCTGAATTATCGCAGGACGTCTTCTCTTAATGTGACATTTTAACAAACTATTTCATGACACAAAGGAAATTATTTGAGGGAATGCTCGGGAATTCATTAGATTACTGAGAACAATTATTTATTGACGTGCTGTGCATGTGTGAAAAGGTAATACCAGCGCATAGATTAAGCTAAAGTTGAAGTTGGCCTTTGTGCCTGCTGCCCACAGCGTTGGTAAAAAACCCGACATATGGCCGAACCGGAGGGCAAAAGGGCAGATTTACAGGCTTAACTGACAAACTGAGAGAGGTTACTGAACATGATGACCTTCTGACACCAACGCAAGTAAGTCTGAATAAAATAATCTTCATGTGGACAAAGAAGTTGGCCGTAATCCTCTGAAAATGCCAGAAAAAATAAAACATGCCAGAGTTTATTCGAAAATTTGATATTGAAAATGACCAGAGGAGGAAATCGGATTTTCAAACTGCTGCTTGAAAACGGATCACAGATACATGTAAATGCAATGATCTATGTACAGATTTCTTCATTTATCCAAAATCATCTTGTTTCATGTAAAAATAAGGAGCTTTTGAGGCAGCAGAGTGCAGCTACATCTAACTTTCTCTTACAGAACAGATCAAACCTGCTTGATTCAGCAGAAAGATGTAATATAAATATACAGACATTGTTTAGAACACGATGGATTGATGATGACTGGCTGCTCAGTGGCGTAGTGGTTAGCACTTTTGCCTTGCAGTGAGAAGGTCCCTGGTTCACGTCCCGGCTTTCCCGGGATCTTTCTGCATGGAGTTTGCATGTTCTCCCTGTGCATGCGTGGGTTTTCTCCGGGTACTCCGGCTTCCTCCCACAGTCCAAAAATATGCTGAGGTTAATTGATCATTCTAAATTGCCCGTAGGTGTGAATGTGTGAGTGCTTGTTTGTCTTTGTATGTGGCCCTGCGACAGACTGGTGACCTGTCTAGGGTGTCCCCTGCCTTCACCTGAGTCAGCTGGGATAGACTCCAGCCCCCATGACCCTAGTGAGGATTAAGCGGTGTATAGATAATGGATGGATGGATGGATGTTTAGAACACAGGAGTGATGGTTGCTGGAAATGTTCCTCTGTACCTCTATGGAGATATTCCATTAAAAATCAGCTGTTTCCAGCTACAATAGTCATTTACCACATTAACAATGTCTAGACTGGATTTATCATTCATTTAATGTTATATTCATTGTAAAAAAAAAAAAAAACAACTGCTTTTCTTTCAAAAATAAGAACATTTCTAAGTGTTCCCAAACGTTTGAACGCTGGTGTACATGAATTAAAGTTGCTCTATATTAGTTAAAGTTGTTCTAAATGAATTAAAGTTGCTCTATATTAAAGTTGCTGTATATTATTAAAAGTTGATTTGAATGAGTTAAAGTTGACCTCCACTACAGTTCAAAAGTTTGGGGTCACCCAGACAATTCCATGAAAATGACCAGAGGAGGAAATCTGATTGTCAACCAGCTGCTTGAAAACAGATCACAGATATATGCACATTAATGCAAATGGAGTAATCTGTATTCAGATTTCCTGATTTGTCCAAAATCACCTGGTTTCATGCAAAAGTAAGCCACATCTAACTTTCTCTTACAGAACAGATCAAACCTGCTTGATTTAGCAGAGAGATGCAATACAAATATACAGACTTGCACATGCATAAATGGACAACAATATTTAACACACTGATCCCCAAAGAAGCATTCGATGGATAAAATTCTGATGTTTTTGCTTAGAGTAAAGCTAACAATGACACATGTAAACTTAGAGTCCACTGATAGATAAAAAACACTCTGAAAACAGCAGAATTTAAGGCTCAGTAACAGCTATCCTCAAGCAGCACGTGCTGTATATATTAAATATGAATGATTGAATGAATGAATGAACGAATGAATGAATGAATGGTTTTTATTTCGGTTACAAGATTAAAGTACAAAAACTTCATTTTGTGCGTTCAAAAAAATATATTATACATTCTTGCAAGACGCTTTTTTTTTCTCCTAAAAACTAAACTAAAAAGACTAAAAACCAGCTCTTCACTGGACACTTTTGCACTTGACAGACTGCGAAAAAAATTATAAAAATCCTGTTATGCCTGTAGACACCACAGTCCTATTATCACTCTTGAACTTGTTTATGGCTCTTATCCAGGTTGTTTTCTCCTGACTGGATCCTTGCTTGTGTTGGATCTACTCTCAGATGTACGTCGCTTTGGATAAAACCTAAATTAAATTGTAGAATTGTATTTTTTCCACATATGAAAAACATATAATCAACACCGTTGATGTTTGCTAATGGCATCAGGGAGTTATTTTCTAATGGCATGAGCAATGTAAATCCTTGAAGCAATTTGTTGCATATTGATGTTTTTTAAATAACGTTCATGATACTGTATTAGCAAAACATTCAAGAGAGAAAAAAAAAAAAAGCTAATTTCAAATGGACACCGTCTGCATTGACCTTGATGTTAAATAAAAGAAGCTGTAGCTGGAGATAGAAATGAGCAGACGGCTGCCAGAAACAAACAAAAATCCCACATTTATGAACACACAGTGGGGACGCGAAGCAGCCAACACCCGTCCCCTGAAGACCGTACACAGAAGCCATTAAAAGGAGGTGATAATGACAACATTACCCACAGTTGCCGTGGGAAATCAGGCCTGAGGGGCCCGTGGGACCCACCAGAGAGCCGCTTATATAAGACACCGGCTAGCCTGAATGAGAGGGTACCGCCATGAATAAAATATTACCTCCAGTGACATGAATAAAGCCAGGATGTAACAGGTCCTCCAATGTTGCAATCATTCAATCAATCGGTGGAGCTTTTGGCGATGCTACGAGTTTTCACCAGAGGAAGACCTGCATGTTCCTCCCCCATCATGCTCCATTTACACTCAAATTAAGACATTGATTGCTCTCCTTGTACTCAAAGTTGCATCGATTTGGCTCAAGTGTCTGGAATTACCTCCAACCTATGCACTCTGACAGGAACAACAAATATTTCTGACCAAAAAGATATTAACAAAATGTTAATTTAAACCCCAGAACAAACACACAAAAAGCTTGATCACAGCTTTCAGACACACAATCCCTTACAACTGAATGGATGACATTAAAAATAACTTTATTCCATTTAGATGAGCTACTTTATGGGTCTTTTACTGCTATGACGAGGAAAAACGGCAGAAAAAATGTCCATATAGTTGACCTCTAAGTTGCTTTAACCAACAATGCAGATAGCTTACTTTACTTATCTTGATCTATTTTACTGCTAATCCAGGTACCGTATTTGCATGTTTTTAAGTAGAAAAGCAGAAATAAACATCAATTAAAACCAAAACAAATTGGCAAAATTGGAGTTTTTTTCTTTTGCATTGATTATTTTAATGTCATATTTTTCTTTTTGTTCCAGCTTTCTCTAAAAGCATAATAAAAAAGTATTTTACACAGCAGATATTTTTGCATATTAGAGCTGCACAACCCAGGTATGACTGATAGCGATTGAAAATAACTTTATTCCATTTAGATGAACTAGTTTCAGAGTCTTTTAATGCTATGATGTGCATACAAATGGCATGAAAAAGATGGCTTACTTTACTTATTGTCTTACTCTATTTTACGGCAAATCAAGCTACCACATTTTTACTATTTTAAGCACAAGGCTGTGTACGATGTCCCTTTAGAAAAGAACAGATATTGCTGCAGAAAAACACAAATAAACATCAATTAAAACCAAACAAATTTGCAAAATTGAGAGTTTTTCTTTTGCATCGGTTATTTTTCTTTGCCTAGCTGGACTTTCTCTGATAAATTAAAGCATCATTCATCTCTGTCTGTTATTTAAAAAAGGACCTTCTGCTAATTTTTTCCATTTGATAACAAAGAAATAAGAATTAAAATGTGAAGGAGAAGATGAAGATTGGGATAATTGGAGGCAGAGAGGGAACTGAAACAGATAATGGGGGGAGTAAATTTGCACTTTTCATGGGTTTTAGGAAGTTAAATTCCCTCAAGGTTGCATGTATCATCAGAAAAAAAGCTAATAATGATGCTAAAATACCTGAAAACAACTTAGACGACGTCTTTGTCAGCACTGTGGCAGTGCTTCAATCTATTGTGCCTCTAAAGTGTCGGAACTGAAGATGTATGAACCACATCTTTCCTCTCTGCTTTATATTCCTTTTGTGTCTTTTTTTTCCCAGTTCCAAATGTGATAAATGAGTCACCTGGACCATGTGCGCTGCAGTCCTAAATCATATGCAGCCTTTTTCTATAACATAGCATCTGAACAACCTTCTCTGAGACAGGGGGAGAATGTGGCTTCCAAGGACAGATGGAAGCTCTTTTCTCTTCGTGTCGTGTGTGGTTGAACTTGACTTCTTCACATTAACTAGCGCTTTCCTCCGGCTACAGGAGCAGCGTCCTTGTAAAAAGCGCAGCTCGGACCCCGGGATGGGAGGAGAGTGTGGCGAGAAGTGATTAGATCTGTGTGAAAAAGCCTCCGGGTGATTTCTGCCAATGAGACGGTAGAGGAGGAGGGAGAGGAAGTGGAGGGAGGCAGGCAGGTGATGGTGGTTAAAGCACCATTAAGTAGAATCGCTGATATTAAGCATAAATCTAACAAGAGTGATGTTAGCGTCAACTTCCACTTAAAAACAGCAGCTTTTAGCAGCGCTACGCTCATTGTTCTAGGGTTTAATTAATATATGTTACCTCTAGAGTTTGTCCGCTTTTGATTAGCATGCAAGCAATGTAGAAAACAATAATAATTCAAGCTACAAGCAGTGTTTGTCAGTCCAAGCAGGTCCACCAGGTGGCACTGTGACCGAGAGTGTATTTCGGCCTATGTACCTGATGAAGGCCGGACTCTGATCACACACGTAAAGTTTCAGGCAGATTGGAGCATGTAGAGGCTAGATAGACAGCACTTCCTGTTTTACGGTGAAACATCTAAAATGGTCATCATTAATGCTGCTTGCAGTGCTGGATGTTTCCTGACCTCCAGGTCGTGCCATGACTGTGAATATATATGTATATTTTAGCTTTAAAGTTGGTCAGTTTCTGGTTGACATGTAAGGAATGAAAAAAAAACAAAAAAAAACAAGAGTTTTCTTAATTAATTGTTTGCTTTTTGGTCATTTTATGCTGCAACTTCAAGATGGAAATGTTCAGCTGATTTCTTACACTTATAATATGAAATAATCTGATCTCATCCCACAAATACTAACCATCCATTGATTAAAACTTTCATAATAGAGTAAAATAGTGGTTGTTTTAGTGCTTTCTTTGTATATTTTACCTCTAGAGTTTGTCAGTTTCAGGTCGGCATGCAAGTAATGTTGAAAACAATAATAATAAAAAGAGTTTGCTTAATTAGTTAAGTATTTTTGAGGGTGTCATTGGTGCACGGGAGCTTTAAGATGGGAATGTTCAGCTGATTATTTCACTTATAATGTGAAATATCCAACAAATATTAAACATCCATTGATTAAAACTTCATAATAGAGTAAAATAATAGTTATTTTAGGGTTTTCTAGCATATTTTACCTCCAGAATTTGCCAGTTTCTGGATTTCATGTACAGAATGCTCAAAAAAAACATAAAAACAAAAAAAGAGATTGCTTATTTAATTCATGGAGGTCGTGGTTTTGAGATTGTCATCAGTACACTTCAAGCAGCTTCAGGGTAGAAAGCTGTGATGCTATCTGATTATTTCACTTATAATATGTCTTTTAGCATAGAAAAAACACCATTTGGTCTTCAAGAAAAGTTGGAGAAAGGAGCAAAAGGTGATAACACTAAGCAAGAGCATATTAATACACTAAACATGAAGCCTTATTAACCGAATAAAATAATAATATGGTCTTCATTCTGCCACATTATGCTTAAATTACTGCTCTTAAAATAAACCGATCCTCTCATCACCCTTGTGTCCTGCTAACCTGCCTCCTTGGAGACAGTAAAATGAAAAGTACATGCTAATCCTTTGAAAACAATAGAATGGTGACTGAATGTTATGCCTTCTAACATGCTAACTGTGTGTTATAAATTGTTCTGGAGCTGTGTAATATAAAAATGCATGAATGTATTCAATCAGATGGGACGTTGGTGACTAGTTAACTCCATCTATCAGCTAAAACTGAACCACTGATGTATAACGGAGAACTGAATTCCAGACTGGAAGATGGTTTTTGCTAACGTGAATGGAAATTTTTCACCTGATGCACAAAAACCATTTCTAACTTCTGGATTTTACTCTTTTGTTGTTCAGACAACTGTAAATGAATATTAATGTTTCAACTCCATCCATTTTTTTCCATTTATAGACTTCATACAACAAGGACATGCACATAATAAAATAATAATAATACCAATAATGTATTTGTACAGCAACGTTCACACAACACATGGAGCAAAAACACTTTCCTAGGATCTGAGATAATGTTAAAGAATCTAAAAATCTTTTCTCCTTCTACAAATATCAAACTTCCATGTATTAAAAATTCATAATAGTGAAAAAAAAGCCATTTTTTTGTTTTATAAATCGACACGGCAAAATGCAGCTAGCGAGGCTGTTTACAGGCACCAAATCCATTTCTCTGAATGAATTCATGAATATTAAAACAGAACGTCCAAAAAACAAAGAATAAATGTTTTAAACAGCAGATATTTTAGCATATTATAGCGGCAAAATCACAGGTATGACTGATAGCAATTAAAAATAACCTTATTCCATTTATACGAGCTAGTTTCAGGGTCTTTTGCTGCTATGATGAGTAAAAATGGCAGGTAAAATATCTGTACAGTTGAGCTCTCATTTGATGTTCCAACAACGCATATAAAAGTCTGCAACACTCTTCTTCATATTTTACTGTGTAGTCCGACTGTGTTTTGTTGCATACTAAGGTGCCATATTTGCACATTTTTAAGCACAAGGCTAAGTACGGTGTCCAATTAGGAAAGCCCACAAATTGCTGCAGAAAAACACAAACAAACATCAACTAAAACCAAACAAATCTGCATAATTGGGAGTTTTTATTCTGCATTGGTTATTTTAATGTGTTATTTTACTTCTCTGATAAATTAAAGCATCATTCAGCCCTGTCAGATATTTAAAACAGGAATCTGCTGGTCAGTTTTGCCATTTAATAACAAAGAAATAAGAATTAAAATGTGAAGAAGATGAAAATTGGGATAATTGGAGACAGAAGGGGAACTGAAACAGATAACAGGGAGAGTAAATTTGCACTTTTCATGGGTTTTAGGAAATTAAATACCCTCAAAGTTGCATGTAGAATCCAGAAAAAAACTAATAATGATGCTAAAATACCTGAAAACAACTTAGAAGATGTCTTTGTAACCTTAATCAGCCGCTCTGAAGGAAAAGTGAGGCCAACGTGCTCATTAACAGCAATAAGTAGAAATGCCAGATTTATGACTTTACTAAGAAGTGGGTCAAATTAGTGCCCTAGTTTAGAAAAACACTAAACAGGTTGGTTTACTGGGTATAAACTCTGCTCCTGATGTGGCACATTGAATAAGTCCATTTACTCAGCACAAAGTCAGACTCATTTCCAGCAGGTGTTAGACTCCTCCAGGACTGCCCCTTATCTCTGATCCTGTTCGTGGTCTTCATGGACAGGATCTCAAGGCGCAGTCGGGGAGAGGAGGGTGTTTGGTTTGGGGACCTCAGGATGGCGTCTCTGCTTTTTGCAGATGATGTGGTTCTTTTGGCTTCATCAGACTGTGACCTTCAGCAGCAGTGGAGTGGTTTACATCTGAGTTTGAAGCGGGGGCGATGCGGATCAGCATCTCCAAGTTTGAGGGCATGGTTCTCTGTCGGAAACCGGTGGATTGCTCGTCCGGGTTTGGGGGGGGTTGGCGTTGTTTCTTCAAGCAAAAGAGTTCAAGTATCTCGGATCTTGTTCACGAGTGATGGGAAAATGGAGTGAGAGATGGACAGGCGGATTGGTGCAGCGTCAGCAGTAATGCAGGCATTGCACCAAACCGTCGTGGTGAAGAGGGAGCTGAGTCGCAAGGCAAAGCTCTTGATTTACCATCCATCTACATTCTAATCCTCACCTATGGCCATGAGATCTGGGTAGTGACCGAAAGAATGAGATTGTGGGTACAAGCGGCCTGAAATGAGCTTCCTCCATAAGGGTGGCTGGGCTCATCCTTAGAGATAGGGGGAGAAGCTCGGACATCCAAAGGGAGCTCGGAGTAGAGCTGCTGCTCCTTCACGTCGAAAGGAGCCAGTTGAGATGGTTTGGACATCTGATTAGGATGACTTCCTTTGGAGGTTTTCCAAACACATCTACCTGGGAGGAGACTCCAAGGCAGACCCAGAACCCACTGGAGGGATTATGTAGCTCATCTGGCCTGACAACACATCGGAATCCCCCAGGAAGAGCTGGAAAGCATTCCCGGGGGGAGGGACGTCTGGGGCAACCTGCTTCGTCTGCTGCCTCTACGACCCAGGATAAGTAGAAGAAAATGGATGAATGGATGGATGGATGGATGGATGGATGATGGAACATATATATATGTGGTCCATCCATCCATCCATCCATCCATCCATCCATCCATCCATCCAGGTCATTCCATCCATCCATCCATCTAGGTCATTCCATCCGTCCATCCGTCCGTCCGTCCATCCATCCATCCATCCATCCAGGTGATTCCATCCATCCATCCATCCATCCATCCATCCATCCAGGTCATTCTGTCCATCCATCCATCCATCCATCCAGGTTATTCCGTCCATCCATCCATCCATCCATCCATCCAGGTGATTCCATCCATCCATCCATCCATCCATCCAGGTCATTCCGTCCATCCATCCATCCATCCATCCATCCAGCATTTTTAGCTGAAACACATGTACTTCTTAGAAAACACTTTAACTTTGTACATTTGTAGTGCAAGAAGTCTTGGGGGCAAAGCGACAGAGGGCAGAAAAGAACATTAAA